>NW_007730129.1:184205-191325 GCF_000696425.1 Galeopterus variegatus | reverse complement strand
AGACCTTCTCTGATTATTCTGGCCCAATCTCATATTTTTCTTCTTTTCATTTTGATTATACTTACACTCTTTTCCACATAGACTAGCACATTATTACAGCTCCTTTAAAAATTTTATATTGATTCTTTCTTGTCCAATAGTACTGCAAATTCTTGGATGGTAAGCACTGAATTAATTTCTACTAGGAAGATTTTTTTCCCCTACCACTTCAGGTTCCTTAAGGAGTGTGGTGGACACCGCTAGTTGTCCACCCAGATCCATTCTCTTCTTCCACAGACAGTCCCATCTGTCCACAGCTAGACTACATTTTACAGCCTCCCTTGCAGTTAGGTATGGAAATAGAAGTCAGTCTTATTAGTGTAGGAAGTGATGTATCCCAACTCTGGGTCTGGGACTTAATTCATTAGCACACTTTCTCCAGATTGCCTAGTTCATTTCCACCAGCTGAAATGCAGACATGGAAGACACCTAGCTTTTAACCATGCAGATGATGAATATGTCTTGGAAAGGTATAGGATCTGAATTACCCTCAGGAGCAGAATTTGACCACTGACCATTCACTTTGGGACTGTTGCATGAGAAAGAAATACACTGCTTTACTGTTTAAGCCTATGTGTTTCTAAACACCTTTGTGACAGCAACCCAGCTTTCACAGTACCAATATATTGGGCTTGTCTCTTCCTTCCTTAGATACTGAGTAGTTGAGCCACCCTCTTCCTGGTGACTGCATGAGCTTTGTTTACTAGCTTTGCACTGTTTCTGCTTCAGAATTTTCTCTCTTTTCCTTGCTCTTTGTGTATATATGTGCAGAATTTTAGCTTTTATGCTAAACTCCCCTGATATGCTATTTATTCATAAATAATAAATTCAGGTCATCCATTAAATATTTTTGAATACCTGCTAAGAACACTGTTTTAGGTTGAATTGTGTCACTCCTAAAATTGTTGAAGTACTGACCCCCACTACCTCAGAATATGACCTTGTTTGGAGTTAAGGTCTTTAAAGAGGTAGTCAAGTTAAAACAAATTCACTAGTGTAGTCCCTAATCCAATATGACTGCTGTCTTTATAAAATAGGGAAATTTGGACACGGATATACACACAGGAAGAATGCCATGTAAAGATAAAGGTAAAGATCAGAGTGGTGTATTTACAGCCAAGGAATGCCAAAGATTGCCAGCAAACTACCAGAAGCTAGAGGAGAGGCATAGAAAAAATTCTCTCTTGGAAAGAACGCCTTGATTTGGACTTCTAGCCTCCAGAACTGTAAGACAATAAATTTCTGTTGTTTGAAACACCCAGTTTGTGGTACTTTCTTACGGCATCCTAGCAAACTAGTCCAAGCACCTAGGGTATTAATGATAAGTGTGTTGGTGATAAATTCAGATTAATAAACAGAGCTCTGGAGGCATGACACAATGTGCCCAAAAATGAACTCCTAATTTGTTGAAGGGCTGGGATGGCTAAATTTTTTGGTCTATGCTCTTTCCCACAGATGTTTCTGTGCCAGTCAATGTGTATAGGAGACAAAAACAGGCAGGATGTAGGCCCTACTGTTAAAGAACATAAAATTTAGCAGTAAACTGGCAGAGCTGAAAAAGTTTGATTTTATCTACTGTTGGCAATTGTGTCAATTGGAAAAAGGTATACATGTGCACAGACTTTAGGAGTGTAAATTGGTGCAATCTTTTCAAAGAATATTTTGGCAACATTTAAAATGCACCTGCCTAAAACATCATAGACTGAACACGTGAATTTCATCTACACACTCCTGAAACCACGCTAATATGATAATTTAAAAATGAAAACAATATAAGCTCACAAGGATAAAGAGAAGAAAGAAGACAGCAGATAAAAGATCAACAAAATTTTGGAAGAAAGAAATCAAAGGGAGAAGTGATAATTGAGATTACAGAATAAATGTCTGCATGCCAATAAGAAACAAGCTAATTGACATTCAAGAAACCTTGAAAACAAACAAAAAGAAACTTTGAAAGGCTCAATAATGAGAGGCACCAGGCACGTCTGCAGGTGGGAAAGAAAAGTGTTTGAAAGCCTCTATATAAGGAGCAACTAGACACTCTCCTTAATCCCTCCCTGTTCTACCCTGGTGAGGACTGACCCACCTCTCCAATAGAACCTTGCTCCATCCACCTTGCTCCCACCTTGCTCCCACCTTGCTCCCACCTTGCTGCAGTAGAATTCAGGAATTTTACAGTCTAGATAGATTGAACTAGAAAAACCCTAAACTCCGTGGCAGAGAGGGTGGCAGAGGTAAAGCACAGTGCTGAAAACAGGAGGATTGAATGAAAGCCCCCATGGCCAGCCAGATTGAAGAATTTTTCTCTAGACTTGGTCCCCTTGGAAGGAATGATCTATAGATACTGCTACTGGGGAAATCTCCAGTGAAATAGCCAGATCTCAACACAGTCAGTCACTAAGCTCCACCTGTGTGCACAGTTTCCAATCAGATCTTTAGAGCCTTGATTCTACATATGTATGGGCAGCAGAAAGTCATCACAAAAGATCAAAATAGATGTGGAGAAGACAAAATCAAGAAGTGAATAAGAGACAATACAAGGAATAAAAGAAAATGAGAAACAAAATCAGTGACTGTAGAGAGAAAGGATATTGCATGAATAAAAAAATAGTGCTCTTCCGTATATGTATGGGCATTCAGAGAGCAAGATATGACTCTCAGAAGTGAAAATATAAGGTAGTTGAAGAAACTCTGAATATTGGCTTTACTGAGCATGATGGTGGAATTAGGACGATGAGAGGAGAAATATGTGGAAGGAATGAGTAGGGTGTAGATGGAAAGAAAGGGAGAAATGGGGCAAGAACAAATGTTTTTCCTTAAAAACTTTGTAGTACTATTTATCTTTTGATAAAAATAAAACAAAATTATAAAAACTCAAAATAACAAGAAACAAGAACTATCAAGCCACTTGATTTAAACTGAGTGTTCTTAATTATTCTAGTACTGAGATGAATTTTGTGATTTTTCTATTTCAGTGACCTTCCAAGTTGGAAGGACAAGGAGAGACCAGGACAAATGAGAAAATTCTGCTCCCCAGACCCCACAAACAGTCTTTGGCCAACAAGAATTATTGCACCTCCTTGGGAAGCAAAGAAAAAGGTTTGGTGCCAGATGCCCAGATATCTGAGCAATGAGGGGATTGCAGACATTAGGTCAGAACTCAGGAGGGAGGACAATGATTATCTCCAGAATGTGCTGATGTTCTAACAATAGGTTTATAGCTATTTAAAATACTCAAAATTTGTATGTCTTCCTTTGAAAAATGTCTATTCAGCTCTTTTGCCCATTTTTTAATTGGGTTGTTTGTATTTTTTTAACTGTGTAATTTCTTGAGTTCTTTGTATATTATGGATATTAATCCCTTATGGGATGCATAGTTAGCAAACATTTTCTCCCACTCCATAGGTTGTTGTTTCACTCTGTTGATTGTTTCTTTTGCTGTGCAAAAGCTTTTTAATTTGATATAGTCCCATTTGTAGACATTTTTCAAAGGAAGACATACTAATGGCCAACAGGTACATGAAAAAATGTTCAACATCACTAGTCATCAGGGAAATGCAAATTAAAACCACATTGAGATATCACCTCACCCCAATTAGACTGGCTATAATCAAAAAGACGGTGAATAACAAATGCTTGTGAGGGTGCGGAGAGAAGGGAACACTCCTACAGTGTTGATGGGACTGTAAATTAGTATAACCACTACGGAAAACAGTATGGAGTTTTCTCAGACAACTACAGATAGATCTTCCATACAATCCAGCAATCCCTCTTCTGGGTATATACCCAAAGGAAAGAAAATCATCACGTCGAAAGGATACGTGCACTCCCATGTTCATCACAACTCTGGGTTTACAATAGCCAAGATATGGACCAACCTAAATGTCCACCGGTGGACGATTGGATAAGGAAACAGTGGTATATAAACACCATGGAATACTACTCTGCCATAAAAAAGAATGGAATTCTCCCATTTGCAACAACATGGATGTGCTTGGAGAAACTTATGTTGAGTGAAATAAGCAAAGCACAGAGGGATAAATACCACATGTGCTCACTCATAAGTGGGAGCTGAGAGAGAAAGAAGGAAGGAAAGAAAGACCACAGTGGTGCGTTGGACTTGCAGAGGGAGAGAGCACCCCTAGGGATAGAAAGTGGAGTTGGGGAAAGGGGGATGGGGGAACTCAGGGATAATTGGGTAGGGGACACTGGGTATAATCACAATTTGTGGTAATGGGCATGCTGCCAGTATGGATCTGGCCATCATGTCTTGGGCACAAGTGGTGATGATCAGCTTTGTATCTCATGAATATTCATAACCAATAAAAAATGTACTATGCAAAAAAATGTATTAATGATCTAAAATAAAATACTCAAAATTTTACCATTTATATATGTTATAGACTGAATGTGTTCCCCCCAGATTCCCCCAGTGTGGCTGTATTTGCAGAGGGGGACTCTGAGGAAGAGATAAAGGTTAAGTGAGGTCATAAGGTTGGGGCCCAGATCCTATAGGATTAGCATTTTTATAAGAAGAAACACCAGAGACCTTGCTCCCTCTCTTTCTCTCTTCCTGGACAAGCACAGGGGAAAGGCCATGTGAAGCCGCTGGAGAAGGCAGCCACCTACAAGTCAGGAGGAAAGCCCTCACCAGAAATTGATCCTGCCAGACCTTGATCTGGGACTTCCAGCCTTCTGAATGATAAGATAATAAGTTTCCATTGTTTAAGCCACCCAGTCTGTGGTATTTTGTTATGGCAGCTCAAGGAGACTAATATAACACATTGTATTAAATAAAATGAACTCTTAAAACAAGACACATTTGCTTTTGAATACAGCACTTCCAAATTTCTCTGTCTATACTATTAAATCCAGGGGTTGGCAAACCTAGGGGACAAATCTAGCCCACCCTTTGTTTTTGTGCAGTCTGTGAGCTAAGATGGTTTTTATATTTAAGATGGCTAAAATAATTAAAAAGAATAATATTTTATGACATGAGAATAGTATATGAAATTCAAATTTCAAAGTTGATAAATGAAGTTTTTATTAGTACAGCCATGCCTGTTTTTTATCATACTGTCTATGGCTTGAGTAGATGTGACAGAGACCATATTGACCACAAAACCGAAAATATTTATTATGTGTTCATTTGGGAAAATGTTTGCGGTGTAGACCCTTGGTGTAGACCTTTCAAATGAAATATCCTTCCAGAGTCTTATAATATTTTCCCCAATCTCTTATAGTTGTCTTGCCCATACATAATTCAATGGCAATATTTTAAAAGTCTCAATGAGTCTTTTCAAATAATTTAAATTAGTTTTTATAGAAAATGCTCTCTTTTCACACTTCTATTTCAAAGTTTCAAAAAATATTTAACATGAAATCTCATGATTATAAAAACAACTGCAACAGGGATAAACACTTTGTTACCCAATAATTGACTCCCGGTAAATACGTAACTGATGGGAGCAGAAGAGTATTTGCACGCTAGGAAGGGCCCATGGGCTTTGAGCATGGATTGGGCATCACCCCTATGTTTTACGGAGGGGCAGCTGAGTGTAGGTTCACATGGTGAGTGGGTCGAGTGGAAGTTGTTTAAGAGATTTCACATTGTAATTATAGTCTGGTTGTTTCAGGTGTTTGGTTTTGTCTCCCCAAATACAGAATAAACCCCCTAAGGGCAGGAATCATCCTTCTGTTTCTTTTGTATCATTCTTCCAAACATGGAGTGCCAAGTTGAGCACACGAAAAATTTTCAGTAAATACCTTGAGAGGTTAGATGATGAAGCTTCTATAAACAGAGGTGACAATTCCTGGGGTAAGTCAGCTCGCTGCCACACAGAAAGGTCTGCTCAATTTTAGACTCTTAATCTGTTTTGATTTGTGATACTGTATTCTTTTCTTGCCATTCTCCCAAATGACATGTCAGCTTTCATGATTCACTTTTACATTTTCTTGTCTACAGCTTCAATATTGGACTTTTGCCTAAGCAGCAAAATTCAAAGAATTCTCCCATCAAAATTGCTGATGTGAAAGAAGATTGTAAGGTTCAAATGATCTCATGGTGCATAAAACAATGGGTGAAAATAAGGAGTACTATTTATTCAATACTATTTTGTTCAAGACAAAAATGAAGATGTGAAAAGCTTGCTCAGTTTCTGCTGAGATGGAATTGCTTGCCATAGACTGCTGAAAAGTTACAAAATGTCATTAATATTGACAACAAAAAAGAACTGTTTTAGAAGGTCCATTTTTACATATAATTCATACAATGCTTGCTTTAACTATTTTCATTTTTAGCTACCCAGGAGTATGATCGAGAATCTGGTAGCACAGTTCAGTCTAAGTCGCCTTGTTATTCTAAGAGAAAAATGTTTTTGAGTTAAAAATTAACCCAGCATTTTAAAACAGCTCAGTGTATAATTACTGTCAAATGCTCAATATGTGTCATCTGGTATAGAAAGCACTGATGGGAATTAGGTTATTTATTAACTTTATTCTTTATTTGCCTTATGATTGTAGAAAATTACTTACTTTTATAACTTCATCATCCTCTTTTGTAAAGGCTGGATAAAATTATATCTGGTCTGTCCTCATCATCAGTTTATTGCAAGGACACATGAGTGTTCTGTAGAGTGGTATTTATGGCTTTGGGATTCATAATATTTATCAAGTAGCATTTTTATATAATTGGAAGTTTGGTTCCTGCTCTGCTAACATATATCTGTGGGAACTTGACTGTGTTTAAATTTCTTTGTGCCTCACTTCTTATTTGTAAAACGAGTGTGTTGAATTAGATTATTTTCTATTCCTTGGGCTCAAAAATTACATGATCCTAAAAGAGCTCTTGTCCCTTATAATTTTTAAACTTATTTTTAAAAATTGCCAAGTATAAAATAATGATACATTTATATTTGCTATATAATTCTTGCACATATTTTGCATATACTCAGAATATTGGAATATACATCTTAGCAAGAAATATGGGTTTATATCCTAAATTTGCTTTTGTTTGTAAGTAAAAGATGAAGAGCTGAAACTTTGCCTTTAGCAAGAATAAAAGTTTTATTTCTCCCCTCTA
>NW_007730129.1:182384-183420 GCF_000696425.1 Galeopterus variegatus | reverse complement strand
AAAAGATGAAGAGCTGAAACTTTGCCTTTAGCAAGAATAAAAGTTTTATTTCTCCCCTCTAAGTAACTGAAAGATCTTTGTTACTGCACTTCGTGATTTCCCATTGTGGGGGTCCCTAGAGGTAAGAAGTTCAGCTCATAAAGCAGCACACCTCTTCCTGCCTTAGTCCCAAGTCCATGACAGATGGGGGTGAAGGTAAAGGAAGTGGCTCAGGAAGGAAGTGAAGGTGGCCTGCTAAGTGTGCCCTAAATTAGGGAGGCTCATCTGCCCATTACAGGATCTGCTGGAAGGAGTGGTCATGCAGGCACGTGGCCACCTCAGCAAGGACAACTGCCTGGACAAGCGACAAAGATCTCAGTGAACAGGCAGAGTTGAGCAGGCTTGTCTGGTGATTCTGAATTTACAAATCCAATAACTCACTTCTTTTCTCCAGAGGAGACACAAAATGAGAAAACTGGCAAAGAGGAGTACCCAGACTGTGCTTACGGAAAATCACCAGGAAAAAGGCAAAGGTATTCCCTCTAAACCTGCAACCGTCATCATTACCAGCTATGTTCTCCAGAAATAAACTTTTGCAGATTTTCAGAAAGTATTAGAAAATGCCAAGATATGTTATGTAAAGCAGTTTAATATAACTTTCCAAGTAGATTTGTCTGTGATGAAACCACTCCTGGTTTTACATTTACAGATGCTCTTTGCAAAAAAAATGTATGCATGTGTTGAACATTTACTTTCAGTATTAACTGTGTTAGTATTACTATTGCTAACTTTGACGTTTTGGTTTTAACATTTGTATTTGAAGAAGTTTAAAAAAAATTGACTTCAAAGAAACTATAACTCACTTCCACAATCTGAGTTCATGTGAGTGTCTTAGAAGAAACTTCAGAAATGGCTTTGAAGTCTTCTGAGACAATGTTTAAGATTATGCTACTCGGGGGGCCGGCCCGGTGGCACACTGCTACAGTGCACTGCTTGGGTGCGCGGCGGCGCTCCCGCCGAGGGTTCGGATCCCACATACAGACCGGTTCCCGCTCAC
>NW_007730129.1:181394-182303 GCF_000696425.1 Galeopterus variegatus | reverse complement strand
ACACTGAGGGTTGCGATCCGTTGCCGGACACGAAAAAAGACAAAGGAAAAAAAAAAAAAAAGTTTATGCTACTCAGGAATTAAAATCCTACTTGTGGGAATTGCTTTTACAGAAATACAAATTGATGTACAATGTGGAATGTAGTTTGATAGAATGAGAATGATAGAATTTTCACAATGACTAGATAAAGAGCTATAATTAAATAACAACTAGCAAGATAAGAACAAAATAGCCACAATCTCTTAAGATCTCTTAAGTACAGTTTGACTTTCGTGACAATAGATAGAAATTACAGAGAGGTAGATTTTATTGCAACATAGAGATGAATTTCCTAATGGTAAGAGCTACCCAAGACTGAAATGGGCTGCCATAGTTAAACAAAGGCTGCAAAATCACTTGGTGATGTACTTGAAGGAGATTCAGTTATGCTTTTATTATGCTGGATGACTTCCAAGATCTTTTCCAATCTAACATTACATAAAAGCAACTGAGTTGTTTTATGATGTAAATCTTTTCTAATTTTTTAAAAATATATTTGTTAATACAGTATAGTAAAAGTATCTAGTATGACCCTGCTTATAATAATAGGAAAGAACCAAGAACATTTAAAATGAATTACGAAAGAAAGGAACATTTGAAATAAATTTTTACAAATTAAGGTGTTGAGAACCATATCTATTTTTAAAATAAATTTTAAAAAATACTTGCAAGTATTGTTAGTATTTTTTTGCTAGTTCAGAAAATAGTCTCTGTGTATTGCTCTACAAGCAACACTATATATGATTGAAATTTTACTGGTAAAATTATTTGGCTGACTCTAAAATTTGTAGGAGGAAACCCATGAACAAAAGTTGCCCAGAAAATGGACATTATTAATTTGGAAACATGACCCTAAGGATTTGCTATGTA
>NW_007730129.1:178912-180418 GCF_000696425.1 Galeopterus variegatus | reverse complement strand
GTCTCTTTATTCCATCTTAGAGTGAGGCTTCACCAGAAATAAATTTCCTGATTTGATAATAAATGTCATACCCTCCATGACAACTAGGAGGAGCTGTTTGGTCTTGACTGTCTCAAAACCATCTCCCTGGGATCCAAACACTGCACCTACTTTTACAGAGTTCATCTTTGTGCCTTTTGGTTTATACATGTAAAGGTTACAGAAAAATATACATATCATAAGTTCTGTAAAGAAAACACAATTTCCAGATTCTTGGATAATTTAACAGTTTATGCCAACAAAGATTTTTTGTTGTTGTCGTTGTTCTCAGTATGATTTTATGGGCTGTTTTGAAAGGATGGCTTATTGAATTCTCAGCTCAGTTATTAGCTCTGAGTCCTGTTCTTGTTCATGGGAACTTTCAACACTCCTTAATTGCTTTGTTAGTTTGAAGTTACAGAGTTTTAAAATCTCTATCTATGGTCTTTGTTTGTTTGTTTGTTTTTTGCTGGCTGGTCCAGGGATTAAACCCTCGACCTTGATGTTAACAGCACCACGCTCAATCTGTGATCTGAACTGAAAAACATCTTTTCTCTCCAGTAGTTATGATAATACAAAATTCCCATATCATCTGCATAACTGAATGGTTAACTCTTTGCATTTCTGAGGGCCAACATTGTAAACCCGAACATTCATTTATTAATGTAAAAAGCATTGTACTGGAAACAAAGATATGGTTTCTGACCTCAAACACTTTAAGATCACATTTGAGAGCAGTTCACAATTGGTAAACAGCAAGCATTAAGAACAACAGGATATGGGGTAGAGGACATTTTCTCTGCTGTAGGACTGATGAAATTGTCAACATATACACATATTTTGGTGTGTGCATTTTTGAAAGTAAAGGACACGGGGGTGGGTAAAGTCTACGAACATTTATTTTTAGTATCTTCTTAAGTTGCCAAGTCTGTCAGAATCCATCAACCAAATAATATTAGATTGAACCAAATGAAGTAATTATTTCTGTAGGTCACAACAGTCAATATTGGCAACTTCATATAGTTTAACCTAATAAAAAACTGCATTTGTTTTTTATTGATAGTTAACAAATTACCACAAATTTAGCAGCTTGAAACAATATTCATTTATTATCTCACAGTATAATAGGTCAGATGCCTGGGTGAGCTCAACTAGGTTCTCTGATTAGGGTCTCACAAGGCTGAAATCAAGTCAGGGCTGGTCTCTCATCAGAGGCTCTGGAGAAGAATCTGCTTCCAAACTCAACCAGATTATTGGCAGAATTCAGATCCTTGTGGTTGTTGCCAGGGGTTGTTCTCAGAAACTGAAAGCTGCTCTTTTAGCCCATGCATGTGCCCCCTCCATCTTTTTTTTTATTTTTATTTATTTTTTTATTTTTATTTTGTCAATATACAATGTAGTTAGTTATTGTGTCTTTTTTATTTTTATTTATTTTTATTTATTTTTTTATTTTTATTTTGTCAATATACAATGTAGTTAGTTATTGTG
>NW_007730129.1:164364-177963 GCF_000696425.1 Galeopterus variegatus | reverse complement strand
TTTTCCGTATCCACTCATCCGATGATGGACATTTGGGCTGATTCCAGCTCTTGGCTATTCTTCAATCCAGCAATGGCCTGTTGAATTCCTGTGCTTGAATCTTTCTGACTTCTCTCTCACCAGCCTGAGAAATTTTTGACCTTTTAAAGGGTTCATGTGATTAGATTAGGGCCACCCAGATAATCTGCTTTTCGATGAGCTCAAAGTCAATTGATTAATAACCTAAATTACTTCTGCAAAATTCCTTTTCCGTGTAACTTAACATAATCAAAAGTCCTTTGAGAGGTTGTGCGGCATTTGGCTAAGGGCACGAGAATCAGACTGTCTGGGTTCAGATCGATTGCTGATTATATGATATTGAACAAAGTTTCTCATTCTCTCTGTGCTTTACCACAGTGGCTGGCACACAGTAATTGCCCAATGAGTAACACGTTATTATTATTGAAGGAAAAGAAGATGGGAGAAAAAGGAAGATATTGATACAGGCAGACTGATCAAGAAAGGATTTATAAAGGGGGTGAGGCTTGAGAGGAATTGAGTTCAACTGAATTTTTATAACCAGTGTAGAAGGGCAACGTACTCATTCTAAATTATATTAAATTTACCAATAAAAGATTTTTATTTGGTAGAAATGAGAAATTTATTATATCTATTCATTTAAACAGTGAATGGGGCCAGTGGCAATCCACACATTCTGCTTACTGGCAAACACTGGGTCTGTACAGTTTCATTTTCTTCAAAGGTAAGTAAGCAAACAAACCAACCAATAAGGCACACTGGATCAACAAGCTACCTTGCTATATGGAAAAAGCAGGCTTATTCCTGATATATGAAGCTTACCCCAGGAAGCTGATAAACTTGTTTGAGTATTCAGCTAGCCTAGGGAGGAACCCTGTATATGCTTTTTTCATTATCATTTGATTGACCCACATGCTAAGATGAGCAATGATTAATGAATGATGCTCAACCTTCAGTCAGACGAATGGGAAAACACCACAGCCATTTAGACTACAAGTGGCCTGAGTTTGTAGCCACCCAGTCAGTCCATTCTGCTAGCTAGTCCATTCTGCTAGTACATTTCTATTTATATACAGCATTTCCTCTTCAAGAACTGTCTCATTCAAGGCTGGCCCGCAATAACCAATCAACAGGTTAATGAGCAAATAGTCAATTAACCAACTAATTATTACCTCTTTTTCTAATATATGACCCTGTGATGAGAAAGAGCATGCTGATTTTCCTCTAAAGAATCATTCTTTCTCCACTTTTGGTCCATGGTCTTCAGGCACGGCAGGGGTGGGGTTTTAACTCAGGTCTGGGTGGTCAGAGCGTTGTAATGCCCTTGCCTTTGCTATGGGTTCATGCTTTGGCTCACCATCCATACGAAGCCAATGGAGACCTTTCCTGAGAATTTTTCTAGAATTAATAATTGTGCTTCTGTTTGGAGTTGGAATGTAAGTGTGAACATTCCAAGAAGGAAAAACATCTTGAACAAAGGCAGAGAGTTGAGAAAAGATAGGCCAGGAACAAAATTTTGACAATGAATTTGAACGTGGCTTAGAGTATTTGAGGGGACGGCTGTAAACTTGAAAGATAAATTATTAGGTCCAAATTATAAGAGGTTTTGAATGTTAAGATAAAGAGTTTTTGTTGTTGTTGTCATTGTTGTTTTTTACTGTATAGCACAAAAGTAGGGAAAATTTAATAATGATCCCCATGTAGTTATTGCCCATCTTCCATAATGATCAACTCATGGCCAATCTCACTCCATCCATGCCTCCACTCAGCCCTGCCTTCCAGCCCCCAGATTATTTTGAAGCAAATCTCCATCATGATACTATCTCATCTATAAATATTTCAATATATATCTCAAAAAATAAGGACTTAGAGGATTTTTAACTATCCTGTAAATAAGAGGAAGCCATTGAATATGGAAATCAACATGTTCAGAACTGTAGAAGGCTATTCTGGCAATTATGTGTGGGATGGTTTGGAGCAGGAAGGGACAGAGCAATGTAAGCACTGAATATTCCACATTATCATTGTCACATGATCTACATTAAGATAATTTTCTATTTTACAAATTCAAAATATGCTATGGCTTTCCATGCTGGTATTTAAGGGTAGAAATAATTTATACATTCTTGGCCAATGGAGATATTTCCTTTTTAGAGGTTTTGTCATCTTGACGTTTCAGTTTCATGCTTTGTAGTTCTTTTATTCATTGACGTGTATAGCAATAACGCAAGTGTGAATTTTTCTATTTCTACTTAAACATTAAATATCCATCTTTTGTTTTATTGCATTGCTCATAAGGACATTCTCTGTATTAGCCTGATGTTTTTGGAAGAAAAAAACCCTTTTTTTAGCTGTAAAAAAATGGCATTTTAAGTTTCTCACCTTTGTAAGTAGCAAAATATAGCACATAAATTATTCAGGCGACACAAAAAGAAAATAAATACATTCCAACTGGCTATCCAAGAGATTGTTGCTCTGTGCACTGATTCCTCTTTCATAATGACACTGCAAAACTATGAAAGATTGAAATATTTTCTGAATGAGAAAACTTTCAACATGATGCACCACACAGAGCATTGTGAATAGAAACTAAAATAAACCCTGTCTGGCTTCAGGGTTCATGTTGAATATTTAGAGTTGGGAATACTCATTTCAAGGTACATTTTTCATTAACCCAGTCATCCCAAAGTGGAACAACAACACTGGAGAATAGATAAGGGTGTCCGTCTGGCAAGGGGAATACGCTGTCCTTTCTGTAGCTGAAGGATTTATAGAGTACGGTAGAGGTTTTTAGACCCTGGAACCATACAATACATCTTCTGCTTTTAATTTATGCTTTGAAGATTTACACAAAATAGAAAGACCAAATAACTTGCTTTCCAGTTAAAGTGCTCACATTTTCCATCTGGCACACTGTTATGAGTAACATGTCTGCATTACATAATAGTAAATTTTTCATACCAATGCTTGTCTGCCATCAATTTATAATCAGAAATGTGACATGATATATTGAAAAGAAATCAGAATTACACATGGTTCCTATACTTGCCTCCTTGTATTTCTTACCAGAAGCCATTTCCTTCTCTTTAGTTACCTCTAAAATTGTGTGGAATCATTAGAAAAAAACTCAGGTAGAGAGCTAGCAATTTTACGAAATCATAAAAAAAATTCTTTGACTAGCCATTACAACAGTATATTTTAAAAAATCTTTCTTATCTTTTTTTGGATGCATTTTTAAATCAAAACACAAAATTTGTGGATGACAGATCATTAGAAATGTTCATAACCAAATCTCTCCTAATGCTTGAAATTTCAGACAGACCACCAGAAAGTGACATGAACGTGTGGTATCTGCTGTAATGGGTCAGGCCAACACATCATGCTACCTAAAATCTGTCTTTAACTGCAGCAATCACTATGTTTTCTGAAAAAGAATTCTGGTTTCCCTACAGGATATCAGCCTTCAAAAGTCAGAGATGTGTCCAAAGCTTTCCTAACATCTCATTAACAGAGAGGAGAGGCAGGGAACCTGGATTCTCATTACTGATCTTCCAGCAGTGGGTTGTACTATTTTAGGTACAACCTAAATATTGTTGATTTTTGTTTTCAGTGCTTCATTTTATTTCCAAATGCTGTGGATTGATTGAATTGTGTCCCCAAAGTTCATATACTAGAAGTGTAATTCTCACTATGAGGGTGGGAAGTCCTATTATGCTAATTGAGAGGTGGGGCCTTGAAGAGGTGATTGGATTGTAGGACCGTGCTGCAGTGAATGGATTAATAATGGTGGTCATGGGCGTGGTTCTGAGGGCTTTAAAATAAGAATACAGGAGAGGTTAGTCTCTCTAGACTCCACCGTTTTCTGCCATGTGAGACCCCTCGATGGTGTTGCTATCACCAAGGCCTTCACCAGCTGTGTTCCCTGGACTTTGGACTTCCCAGCCTCTGAAACTGTAAATAATAAATTTCATTTTCTTTATAAATCACCCAGTCCCAGGTATTTTGTTATAAGCAACAGAAACAAACTAATATAGAAAATTGCTACCAGAGAAATGGTGTGTTGCTTATAAAAAATACTTGAAAATGTGGAAACAGCTTTGGAATGAGGTGTTGAGGAGAGGCAGGGGGGATTTGGAGGAATAAGCTAGAAAAAGCCTAGATGTTGGTGAAACTTTAGAAGATAAGAAAGCCAGGGAAAGGTTGGAGTGTTTTAGAGAATGGTTAAGTGATGGTGAGCAGAATGCTGATAGAAATATGGACATAAGAGGCCATCCTCAGTAGATCTCAGATGTAAATGAAAAGGGGTTTATTGGAAACTGGGGCAAGATCACCCTTGCTATGAACTGGCAAGGAGCTTGGCTGCATTCTCTTCATGCCCCAAAGTTTTTTGGAATGTGGAACTTAAAGGTGCTGACCCAGGGTATTTGGCAGAAGAAATTTCTATGTTGTAAAGCATTCAGGAAGCTGCATGGCTACTTGTAACAGCCTACACGGAGTTAGGGCAGAAAAGGCATGAGGTAAAGCCAGAATTTACAATTCAAGAGAAAGCAGAGGGCAAAAAATTGGAAAAATTTGGGCCTGGCCACAAAAGCAAGGGTATAGCCCAGGAGCCCTTTGCTAAGAAGATGAGTACAGAAGAAAGGGGTTTATCAAGAGAAGGAAAAAAAGACCTTGAAGGCATTTCAGAGATCCTGGAGGCTGCATCTTCCATTATAGGCCCAGAGGCCTAGGGAGACAGAATGGTCTGGGGGAACCGGCCTGAGGTGCCCTCCACAAGCTTGCTGTACAGGGCCACCTTGTGAAGCTGCTTCTAGCACCAGTACCCCAGATGCTTTGGCTGCCCCAGCCATGGGTAAATTGGCTCCAGGTGTGGCTGGACCCACAGCTTTGGAAAATACAAGCCAGAAAAGACTTGGCAGCATCCATGTGGTGTTAGGTCTGCAGGCCCGCAGAATGCCAGAGCTATGGAGGCTTGGGAGCCTCCACCTCGATTTCAAAGATGTATGGAAAAGCCTGGGGGGCCAGGAAGAGATCTGTCGCAGGGGAGTGTCACCACATAGAGCCTTCACAAGATCAATGCCAAGTGGAAATGTAGGGTTGGAGTTGCAGCAGAAAAACCCCAACAGCACCATGCCTAGTGGAGCTGTGAGAGTGAGACAGCCACAGAGACCCCAGACCTGTGGAGCTACCAGTGTGCAGTGCCAGCTTGGGAGAGCTGAAGCATTGTCTGAGCCCAGGAAAGCCATAGAAGTGGAGCTGCCCAAGGACCTGGGGACACAATCCCCACACCAGCATGCAGAGGGTGTAGAATATCGAGTCAAGGTACATGATTTGCCACCTGTAGGATTTAATATCTGCCATGCTGGGTTTTGGACTTCTTTGGGATATATTACCCCTTTCTTTTGGACTATTTCTCCCTTTTTGAAAGGGAACATGTACCCTATGTTTGTCCCACCATTGTATCTTGGAAGTAGATAACTTGTTTTGATTTCATAGATGGGACTTTGAGACTTTGGACTTTTGACCTGAAACAAGTTAAGACTTTGAGGATGGAATGAATGTATTTACCTGTAAGAAGGACATGAATATTGGGGGCCAGGGATGGAATGCTGTGGATTAATTGAATTATGTCCCCAAAGTTCATATATTAGAAGCTTAACTCCCACTGTAACTGTTGAGGGTGGGAAATCCTGTTATGGCAATTGAAAGGTGGGACCTTGAAGAGGCGATTAGATTGTAGGACCATGCCATAGTGAATGGGTTAATAATGTGTGGTCAGAGGTGGTGTGGTTCTGAGGGCTTTAAAAGAAGAGTACAGGACAGGTTAAGCTTTCTCTGCTCTGCCATTTTCTGCCATGTAAGACCCCCACATCACTGTTTCCATCACCAAGGCCTTCACCTGCTATGTTCCCTGGACTTTGGACTTCCCGGCCTCTGAAACTGTAAACAATGTATTTCATTTTCTTTATAAATCACCCAGTTCCAGGTATTTTGTTATAAGCAATGTAGATGTACTAATATATCAAATAAAAAAAGGATTTTAATTATAAAAATAATTTTTAAAAAGCACACATGCAAGATAATTATTGCTATTATTTTTACTTATCTAAATCTGAGCAATCATGATTGCCAACAATCACTCAGCCCCAACCATTTATTGAGTTCCTATTAATGCCAGCATTGTTGTGGTGGCTGAGGACTTAATAATGAGCCAGACTGAGTCCCTGCTGCACTGGATATACAGTGTGGGAGGCAGGCATCAATGAGAATGATTTTAAGTGCCACAGATATTTCAAAAGGCAGAGTAAAGAGCTCTGCGGAACTGAATGAGAGAGTATGCTAAACAAATATGGGAAATCCAGGAAGACCTTCTAGAAGAACTGATACAAAATTGAGTCCTAAAGGATAAGCTGGGTGAAGAGTTGTGGACTAGTATTCCAGGCAGTGGGAACATCATGGATAAAAGCCCAGAAGTGAAGTGAAGGCTGATGCAGTCATGGACTTGAAGAAAGACCAGCATTACTAGAGTAGAGCAGTGTTTTCTGGTATTTTTCACATTGTTGCACACAAGAATCAACGGGCTGCCTGTGCCTCCATCCCAAAGGGCTCAATACCTTGGCATATTTGCAATCAATTTGTAGAAGTGCTTTGGGCTTTGGCAAACCAGATGGAAAGATCTAGCTTAACATTTTCTGTGGATTGAATGTCCCCCCAAAACTCACTGAAGCTTGATCTGCATTGTAACAGTGTAAAAGGGTAGGAAATCAGACTATGGCAGTGTTGAAAGTGGGGCCTTTAAGAGGTTATTGGATCATGACGACTGTGCCCTTGTGAATGGATTAATCCATTTGTGGAGTAGTGGTTTAATGGTTTAGTGGGTTATCATGGTAATGGCATGAATAACTTTATAAGGAAAGCAAGAGAACATGTTAAAGAGCTCTTGTCGTTCTCGCCATGTGATTTTCTTGTTGCCATAGGACCCATAAGAAGGCCCTTACCAGATGTACACCCTGGACTGTGGACTTCCCATTCTCCAAAACTGTAAGAAATAAATTACATTTCTTTATAAATTTCGGGTATACCCAGTTTCAGGTATTCTGTTATAAGCAACAGAAAATGGACTAATAGAGCATTCAAGAGAAGACTTGGCATGAGAGGGTACTGAAGAGGTAGACAAAGGTCAGACTGGGTAAGGCTGGATGGTGAATGGGAGGTGGGAAGGAGGAGGTTAGTGCAGGCAACACATTCAAGGTCATCTAAGGTCACAGAGGCCTTGTTGAGTATATTTGACCATACTAAGGGCAATGGAGAACTACGATAAAACATGTAAAATGTTCTCTTTAAAATGAATCACATGCATTGTAATTAAGAATAAGAGTTGTAAAAATGACAGGGTATGTAGGCAAAAGTTATAGTGGAAACATTATGTGTAAACTATATTAAAGAATATATCAAGCCACGTATACCAGGCATAAGATTAAAAGTTATCAAATTTTTGTCTCATTTTTATAATCAGTAAAAGGTTTTTTTTTTTCTTTCTGTGTATGAGTATGCTGAGAACCTAAGTTTTAAAACTAATATTTAAAGTTTTACATCAGCTAAAATTTGCTAGGTATGGTTTGAGCACAAACTAGCTATCCTCTCTCCCTAGGGTAAATGATGTCATTTTATTTGGCTCTTTTTCTGTCTTAGCTGAGTTTTTTCCAGTTCCTTTGATAAGGAATCAAATATTAATTTCTTCTCAACTTGTATCACTTCAGCAGATTAATTTTCCATTTTGTCCACTTTAAGATTGAGATAGTAGCATCCCTATGAAAAATCTCTTAGTACTCATATTTGCTTGGAAAAAATATGAAAAGATTTTACTAAAATCAATGAAGTGAAGCCACTCAATTTTGACAGTAACATTCAGAGATAGTTTCAACAATGTGTAAATAGCCCAAAGAATCCACTGGATCTTTTTAAAAGGAATGAATGAAAACCTATAAAGGTGCTTAAAAATTATAAATTCTAGGAATTTAAATTATAAAAATTATAAACTTACTCATGGTTTCTCTTCATAAATTCTGGATAAGCATAACCTATCTCTTATCCCCACTTTAAAATATTCTTTCTGTTCCTATGCGTGATTATGTGTGGGTTTAGTCTAGACACAGAAACCGTTAAGCAACCAGTTTCACAGTTAAGTGAGGTATCGGTGTTTGGATTTTCTGTTTTCTTAAACTCTGTTGTCTTCTTCCCTAATGATCATCAAATTACATACCACAATGGCTATCTCATTTCGGAGATGGCTGTGATCTTAGTGGAGAACATTGCTGGTAGAATTCCCACCCTCTGCTATTCCACATGATTTTCTTTCGCCCTAGAGCGCTTGTCTCAGTGTTACAATTGGGCCTTGATGAGAGAGTCTTTAGGAAATTCTTTGATGATGATAGACATGTTTGTACGCCTCAAATGTTGAGACAAACAGAAAATCAGTTTTAAACTCTTAAGGCTGTTAATATCTAATGAATGTACCTTTTCTTCAGACACCTCCTTCAAGAAAGCATATTTAATTCTTCTATCACATTTTTTAATGTGCCTTTTTTTAATGTACCTTTTCTTCTGACACCTCCTTCAAGAAAGAATATTTAATTTTTCTATCACAGTTCCATCTACCTCCCCCAAAGAAGTGCCACTCTTTCTAAAATATCAAATATAAATATTGAAATGACTGTCATAAGAAAATTTTAAATCAAATATATATTCAAGTGTGAAGAAAATTAGCTTGCCACTAAAAGCTCAAACACAAAGGACAACATAGTGTAGTTACCAAGCAGCCCTCCCATTATTTGGGTAAAGTAATGTTCTATTCCTCAGCCACGCTCACCAACCTGCCCCCTCCAGGTGTCTGACAAGAACATCTCTGAAGGTAGTGGGGCTGGGAGGAGCTACTAACTTTGTTTGCCAGGCCAGACAAAGTTACTAACTTTGTAAACTCAAGCTAATGGCTTGCAACGTTTTAATTTACATTTTATCCAATCCAGAAACAAATTAAAAAGGTAGATGTTTTCATGACTGACATTCAAGAAAAACAGCCCATCCCTAAACAATATTGGTCTGGTCTCTTTCAATTGCAAGGATCTGAAGACTAACTCTAACTGGTCTGAACAGAAGAAAAACATCTTGGCTTCTACAACTGATAAGTTCACAGGCATCAGACAGAGCTGGAGACAGATGTTTAACATGTGTTGTCAAGACTCAGTCTTTTTCCAATACTGCTGGCTCTGACTTCTTCTCATTGGCTTGTTTTCAAGTGGGATTCCCCCCAACCCCAAATATACAGAGTGATAAGGTATCTACCAGCAACTTCAGGCTTCTATTCTACTAAGTTAGCAACCCCAGTGGACAGAATGCCTCTTTCTCCATTGATGGGATCTTTCAGGGGCTCAGTAAAATCATCAGTCTTTGTTGTCTAGGTTCTGAACCAATTGAAAAATAAGAAAAATAATAAGGGGCCCAAATATCACCTTTACTACTGATAAAGGCTGTCAGTTGGCCCCAGATGGACTTCCTAATATAAATGATACCATCAGGCAGTGCTGCCCTGAGCTGGGCCTCCCAAAGGGGCTGCTGTGAGCAGGCTGGCTTACTGAATGTGCCCAATTTATTCTTTTCAAATGTACCAATTAGACAAGTAACTCTTCCCTGAGGACTGGGAAGAGGGGGAGAAAAAGGGCAGGGCTGTTACATCACGGAGCTGGAAATGTCATGGATGTGGAGAAAGTTCCTACCTAGTATTTCCTGGTTTTTTTGTTCTCTTAACCCACTAAATTAACCATTAACCAACGGGCAGCCAGGAGTGTGCCTACCTCCCTCCAAGGACAATCCTGTTCCCTCCTTTGTCAGGCCGCCAGCAATAACAACGGCCACTCCATTGAGGATCCCTCTGGACCTCTAATGAGCAATGCTGATTTGGTACCCAGAAAGCTCTGAAGTGTGTCAGAGCAATACATTACTCTAATCAACTCCATGGCCAGTTTGTATCCAAGACTCAATATTCACTTCCTATTCTATTTCTCAATCCACATGACATCCAGGGTCATCTGATTTAGCCTTTCAGAGATCAAATAATATCACAAAGACATTCCACTAATGAAATTCATAGAGATTCCACTAGTACAATCTCAACAATTTAGAGATCCCCCCAAATTAATGATAATGGTCTTTCAATGATCAAAATCCTAGGAAGAAATTACAAAGTCCATAAACAAAGCCCATTTTAAATGAAAATCTACAGATACTAAAGTCTAGAGAATATTAAATTCTATAGACAAATGTCATTATTCTTGTGGGCTAAAAGGTCAAAGTTCAAAATTCTGATGTTAAATTTAAAGTTCAAAAGTCATTCTCCCCAATTTGCTATTCAACGCAGTCTCATTTTTGTTGGGCTCTGGGTACCTTGGGAGTAGTGTAGTTCTTTGGGCATGTGCATCCTGGGCTGTGTTTTCAGGAAAGTGTGTGGTTCTTTTAGGACCTCAGACATTACATTATCTCAATGCCAAATCTTGCACTTTCTAAAGAACTCAAAGAGTTAATAGGACACACAAGATTTCTATAGCACTGGCCATCATTTTTAGAAAACAAGATGATCCCAACCACCTAAAGCAGCCCTCCCCAGCAAAATTACGTACCAAGACCTGAGTATTTAGTGCTGCCAAAGAGCATTACAGACACTTGGAAGTGTTTGAAGAAAGGAAAGATGAAAATCTTGATTCTGATCTCTCCAAATGTCTGTCAGTCCATGCTGGTTGTCTAGAATCTATGGCCCATAAACTAAATTATAATTAAATTCAACTGAGAGAAGATTCTTAGAAGGTAATTTTGGCACTCTGCATTTACCACTATGAGAAAGAAAAAACTGTTTCTGCGCACTGTCTCCATTCCTAGAGAGTGGCATTTGACACACTGATGACTTCTTGCACAGTTCAGAAATTGGTGACAATGACAGCCCCCGTCACCAGGTCATGTTTGGGATTACTGTCCCTCTTCTCCTTCTATTAGTAAGCTCTTAATTGCCATTTCCCTTGAGCCCTGCTTTCCTGCCACTCATCTCCCATTTCTGGGAGCAGGTATGTAGATTCTTGCAAACAATCTACCTTCTTAGAGAAATACAATTTCCAACCCAGAGCCAAATTTTGACCTAATCTTCAGGGGTTGGGGAGTGCAGTTTTGGATAATTCTTAAGCCTGTGGGCAAGCTGTGTAAATTTAAGATATAACTTTTCATAAATTTAAGATATAACCTGAAAATTCAGAATGAATTTGGATTTATTTGTGCATACTAGCACCCCCTGCCTAAGTCCCAAGCAATCTCTTTCAATCTAAAACCTCCCAGGGCTCTGTAGTACTTGAGATTCAGTTGCCTAACAGTGTAAAAGAAGACACATTTTGTTTTGTCTGTCAATGCTCAAAGGTCCTTAAAACTCCTTCCCCTGATATTAAACTCCTGAGTGAGTTGTACTTACTTAGGACAAGGTGCTTCCACTTGCAGAGTTGATTCTGAATTTCCTACCAGCCTAGCAAGATAAGAACTTAGACCTGGTTTGAATCTGACTTAAAAGGAATAAAGAAATAGTTAATTCTTTCACACCTTCATCAGCAGACTGATAGTCAGACTTCTCTTATGAGCTGTAGAGCCAGAGACAGTCAGGAAAGAGGAGAGAAGGGGTAGAGATTGGGACACCTGATGGTGGCTCTTGTTCATGACTGGGGTTATTAATCCATTTTCTGTTGCTATAAATGAATATGTAAGACCAGGTAATTTATGCAGAAAAAAAAAATTATTTCTTACAGTTCTGAAGGCTGGAAAATCCAAAGTCCAGTGGAGGGAGGTGGGAGTCACACCTGGCTGGCTTTGGATGAGGGCCTCGTGCTGTGTCATAACAAGGCATTACAGGTAAGAAGGCTAGAACATGCCAAACAGGCTTTTCTAACAGGCCTGCTTGCAAATTACCCATTAATCCATTAAGCCATTAACCCATTAATCTGTGAATGGATCAATCCTTTCATGAGGCTGCCCTCATAACCCAATCTCTTCTTAAAGTTCCCACCTCTTAATACTCTTACATTGGGGATTAAGTTTCAGAATGAGTTTTGGAGGGGACAGACATTCAAACTGTAGCTCTGGGTTTTATGAAAAGTGTGCACTGGGGAAACTGTTGAAAGCTCCTCTGTTTGGACTGGCAGGGAATTTTACCTTTCTGTGCTCTGTGTTCTCAGGATAAACTGCTTCTCCTCCCATCTCCTTGGCTCCATCTGCAGGAAGTAAGAGAGCCCCACTCCTACTCTTTTCTTTCTCAACACTGCCAGCCTTGAGACCATCATGACTAACATTACTGTCCTGTTTATGTCAGTTGACACAAGAAACCTGTCATTCTTTATTCTAGACTCTGTCCCATAATCTCCCTTCTGGATTCCTGTAGAGCATCCAGCCAGACCCCCAGCCCTCCTTTATGAGGCCCTTTCCCACCTATAGTCTATTCGTAACACAGTCACTAGGCTGATGATTTACATATGGAAGGCAGATGATGTTGCTTCTCTTTTCAGAAACCTCCCAAGTGTCCTCAGTCTATTCAGGATAAATTACAAACTCCTTACCATAATGTCCAAGCCTGATGCCATCCACTCCCCTCCCATGACTGGAACATCTCTGCTTCCTCCTACTTGTCTGCCTGTCCTACTGGCTTCTTCACTGCCTTCCAGCATGCCAGGCTTGCTCTAGCCTCAGGGCCTTTGCACGGCTCAGAATCCATTTTCTATGGCTGGAAAGCTTTTTCCCGAGATGTCATCTTGGCTGGCTCCCTCACTACCTTCTTTGCTCAAATGTTAGCTTCTCAGAGAACCCATTCATGACCACACTAATTAAGATTGCAATTTCCCCCTGTGTTAGACAGAATAATGTATCACCAAAGATGTCTGCAATCTAATCCAGGAAACCCATGAATATGTTACGTTGCATGGCAAAGGGACTTTGCAGATGTGATTAGGTTAATGGTTTTGAAATGGGGAAATTATTCTGGATTATCTGGGTGGGAACAATGTCATCACAAAAGTAAGAGGGAGGCAGGAGGGTGAGTGTCAGAGAAGGGGAGATGACAGAAGCAGAAGTGGGAACGATGTGATCATGGGAAATGGGGCCATGAGCCAAGGACTGTAGGCAGCCTCTGGAAGCTGCAGAAGGCAAAGAAACAGATTCTCCCCTAGAGCCTCCAGAAGGAACATAGTCCTGCTGACACACTTTGATTTCAGCCCAATGAAACCTTTTGTACTTTGCCATGCAGAGCTGTAAGATGATAAATTTGTGTCATTTTAAGCCAAGTTAATGATAATCGGTCATAGTGGCAATAGAAACTAACATAGAACTAATATAAACTAATATAAATAAAATCTAATGTAGAAATTAATATAGCCCCCCCGCCTCTGTACTTCCCACCCCCTCACCTATTTAGTTTTCCCCGTGATACTTATCACCATGTCACGTACTAAATACTCATTCATTTTGTTCACTGTCTCTGCCCACTAGAATGTCAGCTCCATGAGG
>NW_007730129.1:158569-163971 GCF_000696425.1 Galeopterus variegatus | reverse complement strand
ATCACCATGTCACGTACTAAATACTCATTCATTTTGTTCACTGTCTCTGCCCACTAGAATGTCAGCTCCATGAGGGCAGGACATTTTTTGTTCATTTGTTATTAATTCTCAGCATCTAGAAAAGAACCTGTCACAAACTAGACCCTCAATATTCACTTGCCAAATGGAAGGGTGTGTTTGTTTTTAAAAATCCTACCATATCATATCATTCTTAGTTTTTTTTTCTTTCTTTTTTTTTAACTTTTTGGTAAGAATGACTTTTTCTTTCTTATAACAAGAAATTCCTTCCTACACTTATAGCCCTTTCAAATGTAAGACAATTGGCAGTATTCTTTATTTTTTGTACAAAGTTGATTTAGATAAATATTAGCAGTTTCATTTACAAAGCCCACCCCCACATTTTAAGTGTTTTGTAACAGGAAAAAAAAAACTTTACATTTTATTTTTTTTTTAAAGAGACTCATGTTCCAAAAGCAGAAGTTATGAAGTTAGTAAGTTCAGAAATTACGTCCTTGCTTAACAAAGAAAGTAATCTTTAAATTCCTGGCCAAATATCAATTTTCTGAAGTCATACAACTTCAAATCTAAGGACCTCAAGTCTTCTAGTAAGAATTCCAGGATATGTTTCTCATAGACTTAGGGGAAGTCAGTCATCTTAGAATAACTCCCTTCCTTCCTCCCTCTCTCCCTGCCACCACATGGTCTTTTCTCCATTTTAAATAGAGGAAATGACAAAATGTGCTATGTTCTGATTTTTATGAAATCTGCCATCATGTATTGTATCATTATGACCCTGAGTCCCAGGCTGGCTTTATGGTATTCTACTTCCTGCCTATGCAATTGAAGAGCACTGCTTTCTCTCACCTTTGCAAAGGACGTAAGAAGCACCACATGTGGTTGTTCTGCTCCACGGTTCCTAGAGTTGTCATGAACTCTGCATGTTACCCAGTGCTTAAGAGGCAGTCAACTGCACAGGTATTTCTTCAATTAACTTAAAACTATTTTTTAAGCACCCATGTTGTGTGAGGTGCTAGAGGTACAAAGATCATAGTCTCTGATCATCTTGAAGTTTTAGTCTAGTGAATATCATCCATCAGGCTTTTAGCATACCAAATGTCAGAGTTTATTGCTGCTTAGTGAATTCCAACAGGCAATGGGGAAGATGTAGAAGAGAACTACATTGTCTCCTACCTTTAAAATGTAAAGGAAATATTATCTTAGCAGAAAATCTTTATTTTTTTGAAAAATACCTTTTTAGGTAAAACATATTATTTTAGCCCTTTTACAGAAAAAAATGCAATGCTTCTGTTTCAAGATGGCAATTTGAGCACATATGTTTGGATCCTCCCCTTTCCCAAGTTCCCATGAAAATGCAGAGAAAGCTCTGGAACATTGCTGAGGCCAGGAAATGGTGACATCCACGAGTTCAAACTGAATGGAATTCATGCAGGATATTGTGCAGTTACATTGGGTTGAGTGATGGATCAGACAACCAACAGTCTACCGTGTAAGAGGAAGCCAGACAGACAAGTGCGTGCAAGAATCCCACCAGCACCTTCTACCCCCAAGGGACAGGAGCTGGAGGAAAGGGTAGATGGAAGGTCTATGAGGTCAAATATCTGTGACACTGGTCATGGCCCACACAGAACACAATTCCTGCCGTGGCTCTTAAGTTATTTGCTCTTGCACTTGATGTAGACAGTCGTTTCTAGGCAAAAATCAAGCACTCCCTTAGCTAGCTCCTAAGGAGACAGTCGTGGCAGGTAGAAAAGAGAAGTAATGCTCCAGGTAGCTGGCTGCCACAACAAAGGAGAAAAGGAATTCTCCTAGATAGGGGTGAGCTCTCCTGTATAACAAACAGCCTTTGGCTTGGAGTTGGAGTTCCCTTCCTAGTCCACAAGCTAATGGGCCACCAATCTGAGAGAGCAGTGTAAATTTTTCCCATTGTTTTCTTTTTTATTTTTTTCATCAAAGATTTGAACAGGTACACTTGCAATTTCTGATGAGAGCATTTTAACACAAACAAAAAATGGATAATTTCTATCTGCTTTTGTAAGGATGAGTAAATAGAGATAAATAAATCACAGGACAGAGAGGTAAGAATGCTCAGCTGTCAAAAGGAGGGGACCATTCTGAGAAAAGATGTTCTTGTAAGACAGTGAATATAAAAGGTAGGATTAAAAGGTCTAAAATCTCGTCCCTCATAATTGATTAAATAAATTACAGTGCCTCATTGCCATAAAAATGTCAGCTATTAAAAAGGATATAATTAGAATCATTTATTGGTATGGAAAGATTTTCACAATGTATTGCTAAGTGGAAAGAGAGAGAGAGAAGTTGAGAACAGGGTAACAGTGAAGTAAATGTGGTTCCCAAGGCACGGGCAAGGTGTGCCTGGTTGTGGGAAGGGGGTCCAGTTTTTTAATTTTTAAAATTTTTATTGAATCAAAATTGATTATACAAATTTTGGGGGTTCAACATTGAGATATGTTGATCAAATCAATATTACTAGCATATACATTGTTACAAATTGTAATTATTCTTTATGCCCCTTGTCCAATCCTGCCCCATCCTCCTTCCTCTCCCCCACCTCCCTCTAATCACCCTAGATTTCTTCTCTCCTTCTGAAAGAATAATGGTTACTCTGTTCATTTTCTGCCCAAAAGATCTGTCCAATGCTGAGAGGTGTGATCAGGTCCCCCAATACTATCATAGAGCAGATGTCTCTTTCGTCACTATGAAATGGGCTCTGTGGAGACAGACATCCTCCTCCTTTCTTTATCTCTGCTGGTGACTTTCCTTGTGTCAACTCACTCCAGTGGCTGGTGGATGATCTGTGTGGTAGTTGTGGAATCTAGCTGCCTTCATGGCAGCCATGGTTATCGTGGTGGCCATGGTGGGCCACCCACATGGAGAATATGTTTTTGGCATGCTCCTTGGTGCTGGTGCTGTGCTTGGTTGTGGAGAATGTTCGACCCCCAGATCCATACCCCAGGTCCCCGAGTGGATCCTGAGGCGCTGGCATGGTGTGCCTGGTTGTGGGGGGGATCCAATCCCCTTCTCCATGCCCCGGGTCCCCACATAGGCCCCAAGGCACTGGTGTGGTGAGCCTGGTTGTGGAAGGGGGTTCACTCCCCAGCTCCATACCCCAGGTCTCTGGGTTGGCCCTGAGGCACTGGCATGGTGAGCCTGGTTGTGGGAGGGGTCCGGTCCCCTTCTCCATGCCTTCAGTCCCAGGTTGGGACCCAAGGCACTGACATGGTGAGCCTGGTTGTGGGAGGGGGGTCCAGTCCCTTATCCATGCCCTGGGTCCTCAGGTGGGCTTCAAGGCACTGGTGCAGTGAGCCTGGTTGTGGGAAGGGGGATCCAGTCCCATTCTCCATGCCCGATGTCCTCAAGTGAGGCACTGGCACAGGGTTCTTGGTTGTGGGAGGGGTGTCCAGTCCCCTTCTCCATACCACGGGTCCCCAGGTGGGTCCTAAGGCACTGGCAAGGTGTGCCTGGTTGTGGGAGGGGTGTCCTGTCCCCAGCTCCATAACCCAGGTCCCTGGGCAGGCCCCGAGGTGCTGGTGCAGTGAGCCTGGTTGTGGGAGGGGGTCCAGTCCCAGAAGGACAGTTTCTAAACATGATAGAAAATGTTTAACTTAAGCAAACACCCAGCTTTACATAAAACAGTGGAATAGTAAAGGCATCCTGCTAAACAAAATTGCCAACAACCTGTAGAAATCTAAAGGTATCAATTAAAAAACAGTTACACTATTAAGTTTTGGGCAATTGGCCAGTGACAAGGTAGAACATGTCACTTACAACTAAAGGATTAAGTAGAAAGATAGGTTGGGCCTGAATTAATAAAGTAACTCAACTTTATTCAGACCTTTTAAATACTCAAATCTTTATGGTCATTTGATTTATTATCCCTCTTAGACAAGTAACTTTCTTCCTATCATGTTTATTTTGTTGATTTACACTAGGGTAATTGGCCTTCCTAAATCTGCATGGGGAGGAGTTGTAGGCAGAAGCAAGCTCTGGGAGCTTAGAGAAATACATGCGTAAATTGATCTAAGGCCCCAGAGATGCATGCACTTGTGACACGCAGAGCAATAGGAAGTAGCATTCATTCAATATTGCATTCTTCTGGAATGGTACATTTAATAAAGAAGGAAGACTGTCACAGCTAACCCCCAACAAGGACAGTGTTGCCAGTTAGACAATGAGGCATTGGTGGACTGCCACACTTACCAAGGAGAAGGGACTTTTTAGCTCGAGAGAGATGATGCTTCTGAATGTTGTGCACACTATTTCCCTAAGAAGGTTGGTCCTCCAAATAAACTAAATAAAGCAGCAGCATGAACAAAAATCTAAGCTTTACACCACTACCCCCTTTTGACTGAAAGATTTACACAGGGATTTATACAATCTGTAACAAAATTCCCTATCAAACAGACAATGCAAGAAACAGAAGAAAAGTTTAGAAAATATATAACTCATTTTATTACTGAAAATTGAAAGGACATTTGATTTAGATCAGGGTGTGAGGTCAGAAAACATTTTCTAGATATAAAATACATTGCATCAAAAATGTGATGGAAGCAGTGAATTGCAGATTTAAGAGGCAGGAATAAAATTAGTGAATTGGAACACAACTCGGTCAATTCTCTCAGCACTGAGAGAAGAATAAAGAAATAAACATGCTGAGAGAAGAGGCAACAGATGTGGAAGACAGATCTGGATAGTTCAGTATATGCATGAAGACATTCAGAAGGAGATGACAGAAACAGACAGAATGGAGTCAATAAAGGCTGGGTGTCTGTAGCAAAAGCGCTAACAAAATGCCTGGCAAATTAATTAGCAAATGCCACACATAGTCACAAACATAAAATATCTAAAATTCAAAGACAAAGGAAGTTCTTTAGGTGGATAGTTAAAGATATCCTGACAGGAAAGTGCAGAGGTCGACACTGTATTATCGTAGCAAGAACCCCAGCACTGGAGGTAAGGGGGTGATGGGGGAGAAGCAGAGTTTGATATGTACGAAGCTGAAATGAATCGTAACATTTTAAATATTCCAAATATGCTGCTCCATATGAAAGAAACTAGTTAGTGCTCTTCCCAAATATAACAGAGATCCAAAAGAATCATGTCACATTACCAATAACAAGTGGTGAAATTAAAACCAAATTTTGAAACTCTCGATAATGTGAAACAAATTTTGATCTGCTATGCTATAGGAATTCTCTTATACTTTTCTTTTTTTTTTTTTTTCTTTTTTTTTTGTCTTTTTCTGTGTCCAGCAACGGATCGCAACCCTCAGTGTCGCACCCGCACCTCGCTCAGCCAGTGAGTGGGAACCGGTCTGTATGTGGGATCCGAACCCTCGGCGGGAGCGCCGCCGCACTCCCAAG
>NW_007730129.1:137815-157698 GCF_000696425.1 Galeopterus variegatus | reverse complement strand
CTTGGGAGTGCGGCGGCGCTCCCGCCGAGGGTTCGGATCCCACATACAGACCGGTTCCCACTCACTGGCTGAGCGAGGTGCGGGTGCGACACTGAGGGTTGCGATCCGTTGCTGGACACGAAAAAAGACAAAAAGGAAAAAAAAAAAAAAAAGAAATAAAAAGCTTCAAGCTGGTAAGATTAAGAACTAAAAAGATTCTGGGTAGTATCAAGACTGGAAAACATATTCACTGTCTAAATAATTGTTAATATGCTTATAAAACCTACTGTAAATGTAAAAAGTGATTCTTGAAAGAGAAAAATAATATAAAATTTTTTATTATAGATTAGAGATATTGGATCATTTCTGCAAAATGTGGTATGGAGTATCTTCCTTAAGATTCGTATTTGGAGTCCGTATGATGGTATGTAGTTTTGTTTTTAACGTAAGATGGGCATAATATTCTAAATATGTAATAACTGGTGAATCAGGAGAATTTGCAGTCAGAATGAACACCAGTCATAACAACCCATACAGTCATCCTGGTGCATATAGAAGAAATACTATCTTGGATGTAAATAATCATCATTGGTAGAAAAAGTAGAAAATTGCAATTCCTAATCCATTAGATTTTTTTTAAGTGAAGTTTTTTATCTTCAATTAACATCCAGCCATTCTTCAGTGAGAATATTGGATTTGGGAAAATAACTACTCAGTGGATAAAAATGTTCCTATCTTTGCCTTGCTGTCATCAAGCCAAGGCAAATACAGGTATAGGAGCTCATGTTCTCCTGTACTAGGTTGTTAGAATACCAGTGCTCAAAACATGACAGCTACAAAGCTTCTGTGCCTTCCACACTGGCTTCAAAGAGTTTCAGTAAATTTCTGTGAACTTTTGAAGAGCTGGTCTCACTGTAAAGTCACTTTCTTTTCTTCACTCCAGGAATGAAAGCAAAGCTGTTTTGAAATAAATCAAACTCATCATCTGTCACTGCCCTGACTTTGTTCTTTCCATTACAAAACAAACAAAAACCCCCCAAAACAACCAGACAACCCAAAACCCCAAACTCAGACAGCAACATTATTTCCTGGGTGTGTTAACTAATTCATGCATTTGCTGTACGGAAAATGTTGAAATTATAATTGGAAAAGTAGCAAAACTCAGACTTGGAACTTTGAAACTGTGATTCTTTCCTGTACAAGTTACAAATTTTAATATTTAGGATCTCTAAGTTCTATATTATATTCCTTAATTTGTCACTGGTTATAGAAAACACATCTCTAGAAATACATCCTACCTTCCACTTCACTTGGAATCTCAGGTCAGCACTTTATCACTTGTAGGTTATTGGCATAGAGCTGGCATCCCAATTACTCATCTGTCTGAGCATAATGGTGCTATCGTATTCCTTTTTTTCACTTAATTATAAACTATAGCTATTGAGCTCCAAATCACTTGCTGGCTATGGATATGTGTGTGCATGTGCGTGTGTGTGTGTGTTTGTGTGTGTGCCCCCGTGTACAAAATTTTCCAGTAACTTAAGAGTGTGATACCAAGGCAAATATTTTCAGCATCCAAAATACAATTTTTCGTGGATCTGTCATGGTTTTGGCTTTTGCTTAGGAATAGTTTAGTTCCTTGCTTGGGTACAGTTGATTGGATACAGTTGCAACAACTCATCAAAATCTGTTATAAGTTAGGGGCACTTTAAAGTTATATTCTTTTGTCTCCGATAGGATGCATTATTTTAAACCCAGAGTTCAGCACCTGTGTCAACCCTCTCAAGGTCTGCAGCCTTGACTGATGATAAGGAGGATAAGGAAAGCATTAACTCACTTTGAACTGAATAACAGTTTATTAAAGATACAATTCTATGAAAAGGTGACAGAAACATTCTTTCGTTTGCCTTGTTGAAAACAGGTAAGGCTCCCTTGCACTGGGCTTCCCGTCAATGGTGAGGTTTGTACAGTGGAAGTCCCGGCAGGAAGCTGGAGGCTGAAAGGAGTGTGAGGTCAGGGTACTCATTGTCCCACGTTCTGATGGCCAAGTCACTAAGGGTTGGCTTTGCTCCTCTACCAAAGGCCACAGGTCCTGTCAGGGACACTCTCCCTCCAGCTTTTTGCCTGAGTTCTAATACTCTCACCTCCCTCTGTGTTTCCAGGCCCGGGGCTGGTCACAGCTCCCTTCATTTGCTACTCTTGGGGTACTGTGGCATGTCCTCTTCCTGCTCCTAAAGCCCTCATGCACCTTTGTAAAAAGTGGTTTTAATTAAACTCACCTCAAATTTTCCAGTGTAAGCCTGCCTTCTGTTTTTGGCCAGGTCCTTGGGCAAGGCAGTAATTTTAAATAAAAAGAGGCATTTGGGCCAATCTTAATTGTAAGTTCAGCAAGAATGAGGAAGAAATAAACCACACATTAATGCCATTTTCGTAGTTCCTAGCAATCAGCTATGCAGAAGAGCTGTTATTAGTTTTTCCCTTCCCAACTAGACCGTGAGTCCCCAAGAACAGGAACCACATCTTTGCTATTTCCTCTTTTCTTCTGTATCCTACATAAAGGATTCTCTCTCTGGGCTTTCTTTTTCACCTTCCTTCATCTCACCACTGATTCTCCTATATCCTTCCTTCCACCCTGTTCTTCCTTCTTTCTTATCTTTCCTTTCTTTAAACATCATAGCCATGTTCTTCTGTTTACCTAAGCACTGTCATCTTAGGTGGAAGAATTCCTTGAGACACTGATTCAATTGCAGGAATATAAAGATGTATGGGATTAAAATAATAATTAAAACATAGAGTCCTGACATTATTATATTATGACCTCCCATTCTCCTTTTTCTCCTCTCCTCATCTTTATACTCTTGCATACACCAGATACAATGGTAAAAGAATATAAGTGACATATATGTGTGTTGACAGAAGTCTCATTACTAATATGTGCAAGTCCTTGGGTGGGTAATGGTTATTCCAGCTGTGCTATTTGTTTTGTGTCACCTGTAATAATTGAGCCCCTAAACTGTTTATTCTTTCACCCCTTCCTGCAATTGTTTACAAGAAAATTATCTTGACTTAACTAACAATTTTGGCTTTGCTGAAAGTAATTTTTATTATTTCCAACCACTTCAATTTATAGCTTCTAATTATAGGTATAACTTTATTCATGTCTTTTTTATGTAACACTTTTACAAACAATTTGCCTCAAATCTACCAGGTTGGAGCAATCATCCTTTTATAATTTAGTTACCAGGGCAATTTTCGAAAGTACAGACACTACAAATCCAAAGACAAGCAAAATAACCTACACCAAAAAAACCTTTCAGATCTTGTCAACAATATTCAGAGCAGGTCTCCTTTAAAACGACATGGCGTTAGCAATTTTTTCTAAAACAAATGCAGCAGACTTTCCCTTCTTCCTTTTTCTTTCTTTCTTTTTAAAATTGCCAACCTTAAAAAAATATATAGAATTTTACCATTGTCAGCAGTTATAAAGAATTTTGCCCATAATTCCAAGATGTTTTCTCTTTCCTTATTTCTTAGGGCACCCTAAGTGTTAAAATCAATTCCCACCCCCACCCCCCTGCCCTCCTTCTTTGATATAATTTTTTTTTCTTACCACTATCTCTGAGTTAAAGGTATGGCAATCAATTTCTTTAGCTCTTTTTACCATAAGTTATTTATTATGTAGCCATAGACAACTGGAACATCCTTCAACAAAGCAGTTCTTTACCACTATAAAAATTACATTATTGCTCATGTAATATGAGTTCCATAGGATTTCAAAAACCAGTGCTGAACCAGAGCAATCCCTGGCATACTTAGCACATCTCCCCATTTGTTGAGTATAGAGTTCCCTTTTTGTGATTGCCTGGTAAATAGAAACAAAGGAGAACACTTCGGAGCAGGAAGTGGCCAGAGAATTATTGTTCTATGGTTTTTGTGAGCCCTCAGAACTAGAGAAAAAATGTGACTGGCTTGCATTAAAATGCTTCTATTCGTTCTGCTCTTGGAGGAACACCTTCACAGCTAGCAATGTGATGGTGCTACCGTTGTGTACCTATTATAAAGCTGGATTGATCCAGTTTCTCACCTTGGTCTATCTCTGTAATTCTAACAAAAATAACCTCTGGGGCACAGATGAGTAAATGGTGGGTACAGACAGAGCAGTAACCAAGTTATGTTCTCATTCGTTGTGCAAGTTCTCAGGTAGGCTGGAAACATACGGTTGTGGCAAGTTTGGAGTTATTCCCCCATCTGTAATTCAGCAGGATTGCTTCTGTTGTTGACCTAAGTCACAGAATGAGCTGGAGACATCTGCCCAAGCATATTGACCAACTCCTGAGAGAAACACTTTGGCTTTTCTGACTTAGAGGTCAGCATCACCATTTCAGCCTGAATTTCTCCAATTTTGGCAGCTTGGATAAGATTCCTGTCAACAAACCCCTTAAACTTTATTAAGGTAAATTGTTTACAGCAATCTATGTGGTGTTACTAGCTGATATGGCTTAAAAGTTTATATTTGAATTATTTCCAGGTGTTTTAAGAACTCTATGTCAATAATATAGTTCTTTCCTGGATGTGATCCTGAGCAATCCATATGGACTACTGAGCAAATATAATCTTTATAGAATAACAGAGGGCTTACATACAGCAATGCAATACACATCTGAATCAGTTGTCATTCAATAGACAAAGCTTCTAGTGAAAGCTTTCATGCAAATACTCTCTGAATGTACTCTGATAATGTGGCCATTTCTTAGAAGAAAAGGCCAGAGAGTAGAATATTTAATAATAGGGATTCTGGAGCCAGACTGCTTGGGTTCAGAATTCTGTCTTTGACACTGGTTGTGTGATCCTCAGTCAAGGTACTTAGTCTTTTCTTTTAGTTTCCCTTATATCTAAAATAAAAACGATAAAGGAGTTAATAGGTACACGGCATGTACAGCAGTGCTTGGAATGCAGTAAGTGCTCAGTAACTGTTAGCTAGTACTATGATTTTGTGAATGAACTGTTGAGTGTCTTGAATTACTCAAGAATTTCTTCTCTTCCAACATTATGAGGTATTCTAGGGTTCTGGCAATCATCCAACTTGCTCATGCAGAAGATATGCTTCAAGCACATTTTTTAACATCAATACTTTCTCTGGAAGTGGCACAGTCTCTCCAGGGATCCCTTGTAGTAGTCTGCTCTGGACTTCAACATTAGGTATTATTCTTTTAATTATAATCTACATTAATTACATCATGACCACTGAGTATTTGGCTTCAGTGCTGCATAGTGACATAATGAATGATAAAAGCTTACAAGAAGAGTTTCAAACAAGACTTGTATTGTATTGGTGAAAATTGAGAAAACAGTTGGGAGACGTCTGACTTCAGGCGGAGCTCATGCTATAGATATTCTTGAAGCACTTCACGTCCCAGAGCTCGCCACTATTATTTTTCTTATTATGAATGGCTCCCTCATCATCAGCTTAAGGGTCAATGGGAAGAAATCGTGATTGATTCTCAACATAAGAAACTCATTTTGACTGGGAAGCAATGACTGTATAACATCCCAGAAAGTAACATTATGCTGAGACCGGCTCCGTAGAATGGTTTTTTTTTCCAGTAAGATATGAAGTGAGCCAACAATGGCAGAGTTTGAGGAAGAAACACAGTAGAAAGTGCAGATCCCCAGGAAAGTGTAGTTCTGCCTGGCTTTAGATCGTGTCCGGTATTGCACGTACTTATCTCAGTTGGCTGACTGCTGATAGCAGAGACAGAGCAACCCAAGAAGGTGCCAGTGGAAGTTTGTATTCCAAAACTTCCCTCATCATTTGGATGCCTACTATGTTCTCCTTTTATGAGACTGTCAGCAGTTTTTCCTCTCTTGAAAAGACATTAGTATTTTACTATTATCAGCAATTACGGGAAACTTCGAGAAGACAAGATTTTTTCTTCTCTACATACTTCTGAGTTTTTCTGAAAATTCGGCGTTTTTATTGATATCATGATTCACATATTGTTCAAGTATGAACACCTTTTATCAGTCATTTCTCTGTTTTGCTCTCAGATGCATTTCCTGCCCTTCTCTGTATTTCCCAAGTTCCCTTGCACTGTGATTTCTGGATGGGTTTGGCCAACGTGAAGCACAGGTGAGAGCTGAAGGGCAGGAAGGAGGGGGAGGATAAAGCATTTCTTTTCCTCTGTCTCTGCTTTGGACAACATCTTTAAAAGGGGATGTGTCTCTTCTGTGACTCAAGTTCCCACTGGGCCGCCTCCCATGGTTCCCCTCTGCATTTGGGCTTTGGCTTTAGAACCTCTGTAACACTGATATAACAAATTTCCTGTACTAAACTCCCTTTGTCGAAGACATAGAGAGTAGTTTCTGTTTTCTAACGGGACCCTGACATACACACTTATAGAATCCTTCTAAGATCTCTGAAAGATGGGCCGGCCCGGTGGCGCACTGGAGAGTGCGCCACTTGGGAGTGCGGCGGCGCTCCCGCTGAGGGTTCGGATCCCATGTGGAGACCGGTTCCCGCTCACTGGTTGAGCGCGGTGCGGGCGCAACACCGAGGGTTGCGATCCTGTTGCCGGTCCCCGGTACGGGCGTGACACCAAGGGTTGTGATCCCGTTACTGGTCAGTAAAAAAAGAAAAAAGGACCATTTCTCAAAAATCCAGAAAAGCAGTAAAAGTATTGGGGAGAGGAGCAGTAATACCGGCTTAGCGCTAGACGCTTTTAACCTGCATTATTTTATTTAACTTCACAACAACCCTATGAGGCCAGTGAAATAAGCCAGCCACAAAAGGAAAAATACTTTATGATTCCACTTACAGGCAAATTAATAACAAGGTAGAATGGTAGTTACCAGGGACTTGGGGGGAGGGGTAAAGGGGGAAGGTTGTTTAATGGGTATAGAGTTTCAGTTTTTGCAACATGAGAAAGTTCTGGAGATGGGAGGCACAACAATGTGAATATATTAATGTTACTGAACTGTACACTTAAATATGGTTTAGATGGTAACATTTATGTGAATTTTACTGCAGTTAAAAATGACTTCTGGCAGTGAATACAAGTTCAAAAACTTTCCCCAGTCACGTCCAATACATTTTTTATACAGCAGTTAACACCAGATGAAATTATCTTCTGTTTACACATTTATTGCTAGTTTCTTGCTGCTAGAATATAAGCTCTACAAGGCCGGGGATTGTGACTAGTTTATTTACTGCTGTATCGCCGGCACCTATTACAGAGTTTGGCTTACACTAGTTGCTCAATTAAATAAATGCTGACTGAAGGAGCATGGCCAATCCTGCCACCTATGCTCTGGATTCTCTCCTATAACTTAGAAAATGGATGATCACTGTTCTCTTGTCTATTCAACATCTACTCAACTGGATTTTCCCCGCCAGTCTCCTCACATCACCCTTTAGGAGCCACTCTGTCCTCCTCTCCTTCAGAGCAAAACAGAAACCTAATGAAACCTGATCAGATTCACTGTCTTCATATTCTGCCCCTGCTCCTCAGTCCTTTCTACTTTAGTTCCTGCCTTCACTACCAGACTGATACAGTTCTTGCTAAGGTGACCAGTGACCTCCACATCACTAAACCCAAAGGACAGTTCCTGACCTACCTTGAACTCTCAGCAGTATCAGTGAGCACTGCCATCTCTTTTTCCTTTGGTTTTCTGAAAAAAACACAGGGTCTTCTTCCTGCCTCTCTAGTCATTCCCTCTGTTTCCTTTGCAAGCTCATCTTCCACTACATACCCACTGAACGACTGGAGCTCCACAACACTCAGTCCTAGGCTCCATTCTCAGTCCAGACGCTGGACAGGCAGTCTCATCCTGACTGTATGCTTTAATAAGCAGCAAAATAGGCAGAAGGCTCAAATCTCTAGCCTGGTCCTATCCTCTGGACTTCAGACGAGTAGTTCCAGCTGCTCTACTTGACAGTCATTTGGATGTCTCAACACAACCTAAACTGAGCCCATCACCTTCCACCCCACATGTCTGACTCTCTCCCTATCTCAGGTTACTTCCATTCATCCATTTCTGCAATCGCAAACCTCAAAATCATCCTTGATGCTTCCTTCTCCCCAAACTCCGTATCTAAGGCATCACCAACTCCTGTCCATTTTAGCAGCCAAGCATCTCTTGATCCCACACGTTTGAAGGACCAAGCTGTTCGCCATTTCTTGCCTCACTGCTTCACACTCACTAATGTGACCAGAGATCTCTAGGTCACTAAACTCGAAGGACATTTCCTGTCCTTACCTTACCAACTAGTGACCCTTTATATGAATGATTTAGTAGGCTGAGGGGTCTGGCCCCTACCTATCTCTTTAGCCCCTCCCCTGCCCCTATTAATCCTTCTCCCCATTATAATCTTGGATCTAGCTATACTTGCTTTTACTCCCTGGAACGCCCACGGTGCTTCCCATACAGTCTTTGTACACACTATTCCCACTGCCAGAAAACTTTTCCAGTCAATCTGCCCAATTAACTCCTGGTTTTTCACCATCATTAGCTATGTAATTTTGGGAAAATTTTACTTCTCTCTGTGTGATGACAGAGCCATTTTCACAGAGTTGTTGACAGGACTGAGGTGGTACATGTATGGTGCCCCCGACAGCGGCTGGCACTAAGGGCTTGTCATCAGCCTGATTATCACCTTCCTAAATAGGCTTTATTCCCTCTGTTACATATTTCACTACATTGCACATCTTTTTAAAAACATTTGTCATAATGTTTTTAGTTTTTATTCCTGTGATTTTTAAAAAATATCCTTTGCCCTAGCATAGTACCTTGCATGGGATAGGGTGTTCAATAAATATTTGAATGTTTTTAAAGGCTCCATCAAAATTCCTATTTATAAATGACTGAAGACATTGAATAGGTACAGATAGGTAACAGAATTTGATCTTATTATGAGGAAAACTGGCCTGAAATAAGTAATATGAAAATACCAATTCTTCTATTTGGTTTTTTTTTTTTCTTTTCCTTTTTGTCTTTTTTCATGTCCAGCAACGGATCGCAACCCTCGGTGTTGCGCCCGCACCTCGCTCAGCCAGTGAGCAGGAACCGGTCTGTATGTGGGATCCGAGCCCTCGGCGGGAGTGCCGCCGCGCTCCCAAGCGGCGCACTGTAGCAGTGCACCACCGGGCCGGCCCCTTCTATTTGGTTTTGAAAAGGGTAGATGCCTAAGTACTGCATCAAAGAGAGCTGATGACAAAAAGAGCTGAGGCTGTTACTTGATTACAAATCTAATTGTGATAAAGCTAGTAAAATAACTGAAATAATCTTCCCCCACATGAACAGAATTAAGTGCCCAGATAATGAGATGTTCTCATTCCATTGTACCCAGAAACTAGTTACACCATGCTCTTTATTGTTGAGGTCCTTGGGGTGCACCGAGCTGACAGAAACGAGGTCCAGCAATGACTTTATAATCAGGACAGATTAAAAGCACAGGTGTTCAGGCTGAGGAAGAGCTGATAAAAAGGGTCCCTCTCTTCACTATCTCCCAATAAAAAATTGCTAACTTATAATGACGGACATTTAAGAGAGGACTCTGTAGCAAGTAAAGCTAGCCAACAAAGCAGAACAAGCTCTTGGAGTGAGTACCTTATTTGCTTTGCAAACTTTCTGACTCCTATTCCTGCCTGAACGTTTCCTTAAAATGGACTGCCTCAAAAATCTGATTTTATCTTTTTAAAACATTATGTAAAATGTGTATTTTATTCTGTAACACTTAGGCTTGTATTACCATAAAACTGTTTTACTTACCACCTAGTAAAATGCCATCCCATGAAGACGTTCCTTGTTTATCTTTTGGCTTCACACATTACTTGGCACAAAGCCCCATGTGCCTTTGGGAACCACAGTTTAAGAGAACTACTTAAGAAGGTGGATGGAACTTTGTTAGGGTAGGGAAGAGGGACGTTGTAGAAGTTGTTCTCTGCAGGGAACCCTTCCTTTACAGCATGGCTCAGCCATAGTTCCCCTGCTTTTAATCACGTAATAAACTTGTAAGTTTTCTGATGGGGCCAATTTCTCATAGTGCTTCAAACTGTGATTTTCAAACTATGCTATAATTTCCTAGTTCAACACCAGCTTTCTCCAGATAACTTAAAGTTCTTCAACTAAAAATGTTTGAAAAACACTGCTACGGGGCAGTCCTGAAGAGATTTGGGCCATCAATATATTTAATTGTTTCATAAGGCCCTGTTTTTTAGCCACAAGATAAATTTAAGAGGGTAAAACTAGTTATGCCATATTCCCATTTCTATTCTAAATCCTCTGCTATAGCTGGTACTCAGTACTACCTACAGCCCACAGATGGGTGATTTGGAAAATGAGGTGAGGTCTGTTTCTTATTTTTCCTGAAATTCAGGATGAAGAAAAGGCATTTTTCTATTTTTTTTTTTTTAAATCTTATGCATCTGAGGGAAGCCTGTTTGCACAACAAAAAAGTTATGATTTAGGCTGCCTCACTTGAATGGAATTTTCTACAGAAATTGATTTAGGCCAGTGTTTAACAATCAGGGGTGATTTTGGCACCCACGGGACATACGGCAATGTCTAGAGACATTTTTGGTTGTCTTGACTAGGGGAAGGGGGAAGAGGTGCCTTTGACATCTAGTAAGTAGAGTCCAGAGGTGCTGATAAACATCCTACAATGCACAGGGCAGACCCCACGAAAAAGAATCATCCCACCTAAAATGTCAATACTGAAGGGTTTGAGAAAATGATTTAGGTCAAAGTTAGTTGAGGAATTTCATGGGCAAATAAATAGTGGGAATAGATTCATTCTCACAACCCTTTTCCCAAACTATATTACTTTTTGAAAATCATTCTATCGTTGTTTTTCAGCTATCTAATCAAGTACAACATTTATACAAAGAGTTCCTTTCAAACTTGGGACAAATATATCGTGGGTTACATAGAGCACTTACATGGCTTAAGACTCACAGCTTAATGTAAAGCAATTATGCTCCCTTTTCCCCAAATAGATTTAGTTAAAACTCCTCAATTCAACTAGGGTTAAAAAAAATTAACCATCACTGTAAAACAACTGACATTTATAACTGTCAGCTGCACTTGTTTGCCTGCAATAATTAATTAATTCCCTGGAAAGGATGACCCTTCTGAAGGAAATGATGGCAAGATGATATAAGTACTATTATATTTATTTACTTATACACCGACTTCTTTAAAAAAATAATTTGAAGTGGCATTATACATAAGTAAAATTATTTTTAAACTCAAAAGATTGGCTGCTCCTTTGTTATTAATCCAAGATTTTTTTTTAGAGCCACAACCTCTATCTAACATGTTATAACTTTCAAGTTCACTTCAATTACTATTTTCCATGGTTGCATGTTTTCAAGGATTAGGTAGGCCTTAAAGTTTTATTTATTTTTGTTTGTTTCATGCAAGTTGTAGTCACACCATTTCAAATAAATGGCCTTTTTCTAAGTTATGGTATTAAATCCAACATACATAGAAAGAATGCGATATGTGACTGGAGGCAAAGGCTGAAGTGCTGCAGCTGCAAGCCGAGGACTGTCAGCAACCACCGGAAGCTAGGAAGAGGCAAGGAACGATCCTACTCAGGAAAGCCTTCAGAGGAAGAGAGCCTGGCTTAGCCATCACCTTGATTTCACACTTCTAGCCAGCACTGTATGATAATTTCTATTGTTTGAACCACCTGGTTTGTGGTACTTTGTTGTGGCAGTTTAGGAAATGAATAGAGATTTGGTATTACTTATTTGTCAAAACATACTCTCAAATCCAGCATTGTTATTGGTCATCCTGGTATTTTATAGTGGGAAGGAGATATTAAAATGCAAAGAATAATTCGTGATTCACTTTTGTTGTGATATTTGAAAAATAATTCCAAATTTAAATTTAACCATACAGAAAACAAAGCTAAGCCGTTATTTTCAGAAATAAGTCTTTCAATGTTTTATCATATTTGATAGCAGCTTTTTTTATTGGTTACAAAACCTAAGCCCATATACAAAATTAGGAACACATTTAGATGCCTCTTTTGAAAGAAGATTTTTGTCTTTTTTAACTGAGTTTAAAAAAAAATAAAAACAATGCAATTTTTAAACACTGTTTTGAAAACTTAAAAGTGCAGCAATATACTTAGTTTCCTTTATCTATGAAATGGTGTAATTCCAATTCAAAACTGGTAAGGTCACAACAAATTGAATCAAGCAAATGCATACATATGTCTGCACTACTTGATGCTAATGTTCACTTAAATGGTAGTTTGCACTTAAAACACAAGAGTAAATAGGAATCGTCACAGTAGAGGCCCAATTTTAATCTCAATGTGTGCAAAATTTAAAAGGTAACTGTCAGTTTGGAGAGTCCAGAAGAAACTAAACTGGAAGGGGTACAATTCACAATATCAAGAAGATTTGGACTTTTAAGGGTTTCACTGAAGTTTGTGACCTTAATTAGCTTTGACTTTGTTATTCCTACTTTTAGTGAACACCACACAGTTTCAAATTTTAGACTAGTGTCTGAACAGGATGCAGTTAACTCAAAATTTGGATAAAGAAAAAAAGGCACAATGAAATTCAACTCAATTTTATGTGCACAAGAGTTGAAAAAATCTGAGCCACCTTAAAGAGAAATTGATTCTAAAATTTATAAAACCTATAAATAATCAGAGGCCAAACCACTATATTAAAACAGATTCTCTAGCAAGTAAAAATCTTGCAGTTTAAACATACGCTTGTATCCACTTTAGATACAAGACAAAACTCACTCTTTAAAGTGGCTCCACCTTGGCAGATACATATATTTGTAATGAATGCACACCTGCTACGTGTTGTTTATCAGTGAAAACACCCCAGTTGATTCACAAAGCTCTGATGGCATCTGTCTCATCTTCATCACAGTAAATACACCCCCTACAGGATAACTAAATTAGTTTAGATTTTCTATCCCTTCACATCAATGCATTGGGAAATTATACCCAGTAAACAAGACCAACAAAATCATCTCTGTGACAGCACAAATTACTTAGTTAAAAAATTTTCAAACTCATAGTCTTTCCTAATAACTGGGTCAGACAATTTACCAAAAGCAATGACTTTACGCAGCAATACCAGATTTTGCAGAATTACTTAAAGATCACTGCAAATCAGGTTTATGTTAAATAACTGCAGATTATTCCTCTACACAGATCCCTGTCTGAATCTTTTAATATGTGAAGATGCTTTTAGAGTAAGATCTGAATTAACTTTCCCAATACTCAAAGAATGAAGTTTTATGACACTTCTAAATAGTTGCTGGTTTGTTGCCAACACATTATGAAAAGCACTGGTTACTAAGTAAAAAATATTTTAAGACTAAATTACAGTAAACATGAAAGCTCCACAGTTTAAACCCAATGTAAATCAACCATATCCAATTATCAAATTAAAACAAAAAATATTAACTCCTGGAAGCTGAAAGCAAGATTTTTTAAAAAATATCACCAATGAATATTTTAGACCTTTGCAATTTCTTTCTTTTTCTTTTCTTTTTTTTAGCTTTTCTTCATTTATAGTCAGGGACTCTTGCTTTCAACTTAAACAGAAGTTCAAGTCTGTAACAGGTTGTATGTAGCTCAGGTAAAATACCATGCACAGCATTTGATTACTTCAAAACAGCAGGAACACACAGGCTGAAGTAAGTGGTCAAATAGGGCTTGCTGTTCTCAAAAATTAGGTATAATGGCGAAAGCATTACCATCCGTATCTAAAGTTCTTCCTCCAACCCTGGCTTCTGAGGCAGATAATAAAACACATCAATTACTGGTAGATGAAGTATAGTTTTTTAAAACTTATCTTTTTAATTGATAACCAAGTTTCTTGTTTTTAAGTTACTTGTCTTGTGTCAGTTCCACCAATGAAAATCATTTGGCTTGTACTTTAAAATCTATCCTTCCACATAAAGAATATGAAAATATGTGTGTGGAGGATAATGATGGAGGCTCAGATCATACTGCACCTCTTTAGTCTTCCGTGTATATGCATCATACCAAAGTGTCTTGATCCACAGCGCACCATTTTCCAAAGGAATATCAGTGGGCAGCTGACATGCCACCACTATGGAATATTCTAAACCGGAGACTGTAGTTGTCAGTGTGTGGCACCAGGGAACAGGGAAAAACAGGGTAGTTGAGATTTAAGGAGAATTCTAAAACAGTTTAGGAAATCATGCATATGCATTTACAGTCCATGTGATAGTGACTTTTGGCAACCGCAAAGTGACTGAGACATGGCTTGCTTTAGAAGCATCAAAAACGAAGAGGCATGTGTGTTTTGGAGCCTTTTTTGCTGTTGTTGTTCTTATCATTTGGTAGCCATCTGGTGGTGCTTCGTATTGAATGTGGGAAAGATGCTGCACTCAACTGAACTTAAAAATTAAATTCTTTTGTTTGAAGGTTGGCTGTTGGGTCGAAATTATAAGTACCTCCTTGTGTTGCTTCAGGAATGAGGCTAGGATCTTCATCAATCTATAACAAGCAAGAAAAAAACCCTTATTATGTAATGATACTATGCATTACGGTGTAAGCTGAGTTGATTTTTTTTTTTTACCTCTTAGGAGCGAATTCTATATGAATGCTTTAATTATCTAAAAATATTTGAGTAAGTCAGTAATAATTTTATTCAGAAGTTTAACAATTTAAAATTGAACACATTAAAAAACTGCCCCTTTCTTACCTTGTTGTATCTGTAGATTTATTTAACCTATCTGAACATACATTATTTCTGTAATTACTATTTATTCTCAGTTAACAGATTATAAATTAAACAAGAACTGTTTTTTCAATTTTACCTTATAATAAAGTTTCCTATAAAGTATTTAAGAGAAGTGATTATGGAGTATCTAATAGAAATACAATATAAACTTGTCATAATAATAATAAAAGGAAAACTCAGCAAATTTACATTATATATAGGTTTTAATTTACATGCAGACATATATTTTAATAAATACTTACATCGTCACCAGAGAAATACTGATCTATGATTTCAAATGCTAATTTATATATGTCTTCATTTTCATGTTGCTGCAAAACTTCAATTTTCTCCAAACCTGATAAAAATAAAACAATCAAAATAATTAAGGAGATACTAATCAAAATTGTGCTCATTTTAATCATGGAAAAATTTTAAGGAGAACACCTCCTACCCCCCAACTAAAGATGATAGTTTGTTTAGAAAACAGTTAAAAACCTGAGCTGCTCTTCTTAGAAGACCAGAATCTCACTAATTTCTTCTTCCTTAGAAGCCCTTGAGGAACCCTGGTCCCTGAGGCAGGCAGTCTAAAAAACTCCTAAACACTCCATTTGACAGATGAAGAAGCTGTGGCACAGAGATGTAAAGGGATTTACTTCAAGTTACATGGCAAGTTAGTGAAAGTACTAGAACTGAGATCACCCCAGATTGCTTTAATATAACCATACGGTCTCTTACAGTAATTTTTATCTCTGTTTTCTGAATGAAATTACTTTTATTATGACAACGAATATAAGTTTTTTAGTAATAGTAATAGTATGATAACTTCAGCATGCAGTTGTGGCAACCATAAGACCATTACAACTGATAGGAGTAAAACACAATGTCTAGATGACTCAGAAACCATTAATGTTTTCCAAATAGTATGGAACAGTATTTCCCAAAGTGAGGTCCACAGAATTATATAACAGGTACAACATGAAAAAGTATTTCACTGTTAATGAGCTTGAGAAACAGTGGATTAAAAAAGCTTTTAAGTTACCTATTATAGTGGTTCTCAGGGCTTTTAATTTGCTCTCATGCACTGTGCCTTCAAGAGGAGTATGTATTATTGCTTCCTAAAAAGCAACATCAATCTCTAGGAAGGTTATAGAATGACCTTTGCAACCATGTTTTATGAAGTATAAACTAATGTTTTCTGGAAAATTCTTTTGGAATACTAATAGAGTGAATAAAGAACAGCAATATACTTTGATTACTTAACAATGTATCCTAATAATTTTCTTTCTTTTTTTTTTTCCTTTTTGTCTTTTTTTTTACTGACCGGTGACGGGATCGCAACCCTCGGTGTCGCGCCCGTACCAGGGACCGGCAACGGGATCGCAACCCTCGGTGTTGCGCCCGCACCACGCTCAGCCAGTGAGCGGGAACCGGTCTCCACATGGGATCCGAACCCTCGGCGGGAGCGCCGCTGCGCTCCCAAGCGGCGCACTCTCCAGTGCGCCACCGGGCCGGCCCTAATAATTTTCTTTCTAATGAATTGACTTTAAAGAAAATAATATTCCAGAGTCGCAGTGCTCTACTACTTTTCTTCAATTAATCCACTCTCACCTCCACATTCTTCTATTATTTCAGCTATTGTGCTTGCTTCATCACCAGCCATTATCAGAATGTTTTTTAGGCCATCTAGAACCACCTGAACCACTTGAGAATCTTTTACTGACAGTAAATTACAGAACGGTGGTATTACATTCTGCTGAACGAGGTACTCAACCTAGACAACGAAAGAGAAGAGATATTTTTATTTATATAATTATCTTCTCCCCCAAAAGAACACAGTACAGAACCTAAAAACAATTGGCAACTCCTAAATGTAAGAGAGAAATGTACTTTCCAATATGAACAATCATGACAGTTACAGTTTTGCAAACTTACCTGATCTTTTCTGCCACTTATCGTTAAGTTGCTAATTGCCCAAGCAGCTTCTTTTTGTGTTCCAAAGTCCCCCTGAAGGTTAAAAAAAAGAAACCATAAAATAAGTTCTGTATCCAAAAAGTCTTACTTATAGCAGATTAATAGACACAATGAACTCATGACTGACCTTAGCAAGTTGATGAATAATCATAGGGATTAATCCAGCATCTATTACAGCCTGAACTTGTTGCTGGTTGCCTGCTGTTATGTTGGAAAGGAACCATACTGCTTCCTATAATTGAAAAAAATACAGGGCACCTTTATCTGAAAAATTATATGTTTAATGCCTTTATATTTTTAACATATTTTATATATACAGTAACAAAATCACTTAAGTTGTGTTAAAGAGACTGCATCTAAAAAGTGACTAGGTTATTAAAAAGGATATTTCCATTTATAATATTTGGGCTCCATTAACTGGCATTTATCCATTCAATAACATAAGCCTACTATAAGATAGACATTATTCTAGGTAATGGTGATATGGCAGTGAACAAAACAGATAAAAATCTTTATTCATGGAGCTTACATTTCTGTGCATTAGCTCACTCTAAAAGATGGAAATAAATACTTGTAAATACCGAATTTAACACTGCTTCTAATAAAGGTGAATTGTTTTATTTTAAAACATTCGCTCACAAGATATGGTCATTCAAGTATTCCATAGAAAATTAAGCATGTGACTAGCCTAGAATGGGTCTATATAACATAAATATTATTCTAACCTTAAAGAATTTATAAGTCACAAACAGTTTTATTGTAATACTAGTGTCAACTATGTATCTTCTTCCTCCTCCACGACTCAAAAGATTTGACTGTAAATTCATTTTCCCATCCAACTGTGGTAAGATATTAACAACTGGTGAATCTGTGTTTAGAGCATGTGTGTGTGTCTACTATACTATTCATGCAAATTTTTTGTAGCTTTGAAAATTTTCAAACTAAAATGTTGAGGGAAAAAAACCAAGTTGGTAACTTCTACCTCCAGGGTCCCATGATGATCTCAAGATGCAAATAACATAAACTCTCAAGGTGAAAAACTTTCAAAGCAACTGTTTGCTAAAGCTGAGCAGGTATCTATATGAACCTTTTCTTTTCCTGCCATGATACCTTCACTTAAGAGCATACTGCATCACAGGCCAGAACCTTTCTCTACCCACTTCTGTGTCTGTCTGGCTTCCTCATTTCTCAGCTATTTCCAATTATGCAATGCATTCAGCTATAAAAACCATCTATATTGTTGAAATGTCTACAGTACAAATAACTGGCCCAGAGTCTAAAAGTCTCTGGCTTCTTCCTCTTCACTGGAACAAATGTATCTATAAAACGTGATTTTTGACAACATACTTCTCTATAAGAATCCAACATTCAAATTATAGTCAAGCAAGTATATAAATATAGTCATGACACAGAAGAAAAAATGGCCAGTTCTGCTGGGTTTGGGGATGGTGGCATTTAGGCAGATAAAACTGCACTGAACTAAACACAAATCAGAATGAGAAACCACTTTACACCTTATTAGAGAATAGCTATAATAATAATACTTTTTTAAAAATGGAAAACAAGTATTGATGAGGATGTGGAGAAATGAGAACCTCACAAACTGTTGGTATGTAAAATGGTGCAGCTGTTATGGAAAACAGTTTGGTGGTTCCTCAAAAAGCTAAACATAGAATTATCATATGATCCCGCAATTCCACTTCTAGTTATATACCCAAAGGAAGTGAAAGCAGGTACTCAAACAGATATCTGTATGCCAATGCTCACTGCAGCATTATTCACAATAGCCAGAAGATGGAAACAATCCAAGTATCCACTGACAGATAAATGGATAACAAAATGTGGTATAAACATACAACGGAATATTTATTTAGCCATAAAAAGGAATGAAGTTCTGATACATGCTACAAAATGCATGAACCCTATAAACACGCTGTGTGAAATAAGTCAGGCATAAAAAGACTTACATACTTAAATACATATATAATTAATAATAAATTTGTATATCAAGCTTGAAATCTTAAAAAGAGCAATGTTTTACTCACATAATCCTTGAAATTTTGGCACTCAATTTTTAGGTCCTAACTAATTTTGTAAGGACATTAAATTATGATCTCTTTGCTTAAAAAATTAAAACAATTACAGAGGTGATTTAACACAATTCTTATCTTAACCGCAGTCATTTTGGAAAAAAACACAAATAAGTAGCAATAGAAATAAGGAAAGAGTTAAAAATAAGATACACAAAGAAAAGAAATATAATAATAAGGACGCTTTACCTTATTTATCTTCTCTTTTGGGTGTGATAAAAGATTTGGGAAGTGTGACAGGACATCACAATTGAGAACAACCTGGGTCTGCTCGTCAGTGCCAGTCACTATGTTGCCAACAGCTCTGAGTGCTGCTGTCTGGGGTGGGGATAAAATGTTTTTGTAAGTTTGTTTGTTTATGATGAAACTGATTCTATATTTTTCAAAATCCTGAGAAAAATTCATAAATGCAAGGTGTGAATAACTAACACATACCTCGTTCTTATACAAAGCGTTAATTAGACAGAGCAATTCTGACTTTAAGTAATCATCTTTTGAAAAAATAAAATTTTATGGAAAAATTGTGTGAAAAATTACTGGAAAAAAGACTCAAAAAATAAAAGGAATTTAAAATTAAAAAATAAATTCCTATTTTTTAATAGCTATTTTTATCCATTACTAAATCAGTGCTGTAGAACAATTTTAATAAAGGATTTCCACCTAGAAAGTCACTTTGGCAGCAGTGGAATGAACAGATATATTGGCACCTACCCCTGATTAGAGTGAGCAGAGAGAGAAAGGAAATGCAGTGAGGAGGCTACTGCAATTACGTAGGGGAAAAAACATGGGTCTTGAACTAAATCAGTATCTCTAGATAGATAAGAAGAGACAGATTTGAAAGCTATAAAAGAAGAAGAATTGACAGGATTTTATAATAGAATGGGAAACAAAAGGAGGAATCAAGGTTTCTAGCTTATATCTGCTGTCCACTGACAGAGTATAGTAAGAGGAGCAAGTTTATGGGAGAAGACAATCTGTTTCATTTTTGTCTGGTTAAAATGACAACAGAATGCTTGAAGGAGTTCTTAGAGGGTATGTATAAGGGGTCAAAAACGATTGGCTTGGGGCCGGCCAGGTGGCGCACTGGATAGTGCGCCGCTTGGGAAGCGCG
>NW_007730129.1:134482-135883 GCF_000696425.1 Galeopterus variegatus | reverse complement strand
CTTGCAGAGACTTTAAAACACATCCCCAACTGAAAGCATGGAGTATAAACCATGTCTTATGCCCATCCTAATTTTGTAAATAAAAAGGGGGAAAAAAAAACCCCCATAAACAAAAAACAAAACAGGCTCAGAGATTTGGTGTCTCATTCAATGTTAAAGAGCTTAAGTGGCTTTGTTTGTTCACAGAGGAATATAAGCACTGGTCTTATCTCATGCAAAATCCAGATATGTTTCCTATTAGGGTATATAAATTAATACATCTTATTGCCTTAAAATAATAGGAGCCACCTGAATTCACAGGTGTTTACACACACAGCATCTACGGACATCTATATGCTTCAAAAGCACACAGATGAATAGGAAGAACAAATAAAACTGCATAAAACCCAAACCTGCAGCATTACTAGGAGTCAGAGAGCACTAAAAATTTCAAATTATCTGTAAGAGGAGAAAAAATTAAATTCTACCTTTCATTTGGACTTCCTTCCCCAAGCCTCTGCAAAACTTCAGTGAAGAGGAGAGGGTAGTCCACGTCAGTGAGACAGAGACCATATGGCCAACAAAGCCTAAAATATTTACTCTGAATCTTTACAAATTTACCGATCCCTTTACTACAGCATGAGCTTCATTCATCTAACACATGATTGGAACTTCAACAAAAGGACTGATAATGAGCATTTAATATATTTCGTTGTAGATCATGGTCTAACACAAACTACTCATCTACTTAAGTGCATAAGAGTAGAAGAATAATTTGTAAATGTTATATGTTTAGAAAAAATAGAAACATTGTGACTTCAAAAATGGGAAGAAGTTGTGCCTGAGAGCTGAGCCCATCAACCATCCCACCCTGGCAGTGAGGAGGCTTTCCTGCTATAGGTGTCTATAGATGCTGTGTGTATAAACAAAGCCTGGCTACTACCCAGTCTGACAGTGACAGGTAACAAAATTTACACAGAAACTAGAGTCTCATAACATAACACCCAAAATGTGTAGGCTATACTGAAAATAACTTGTCATACCAAGAACCAGGAAAATTTCAATTCAAAAGAAAAAAGACAGTCAACAGATGCCAACACCGAGATGACACAGATATTGAAATTATCTGACAAGGACTTGACAAGGATTTTAAATTATCATATAAAAACTTTAGTGAGGGGCTGGCCCGTGGCTCACTTGGGAGAGTGTGGTACTGATAACTCCAAGGCCACGGGTTCTGATCCCATATAGGGATGGCCGGTTAGCTCACTGGGTGAGCGTGGTGCTGACACCACCAAGTCAAGGGTTAAGATCCCCTTACCCATCATCTTTTTTTAAAAAACAAACAAAAAACGAAAAAAACTTTAGTGAGCCATTATGAATACATTTGAAACAAATAAAAAATAGTAAGTCCCAGCAGAA
>NW_007730129.1:132500-134134 GCF_000696425.1 Galeopterus variegatus | reverse complement strand
TTAGCTCACTGGGTGAGCGTGGTGCTGACACCACCAAGTCAAGGGTTAAGATCCCCTTACCCATCATCTTTTTTTAAAAAACAAACAAAAAACGAAAAAAACTTTAGTGAGCCATTATGAATACATTTGAAACAAATAAAAAATAGTAAGTCCCAGCAGAAAAAGATGACATGATAGAGCGGGAAAAAAATCAATGAACTTAAAGATATATCAATAGAGATTATCTGAATAACAGAAAATAAAAAAAGATTGAGAAGAAATAAAGAGAACCTCAGGGACTTGTAGCACAACAACAACAGATCTAATATTTATGCTATCAGAGTCCCTAGAAGAGGTAGAGCTGAAAAAAACGTTTGAAGGAATAATGGTGGAAAAGGTCCCAAATCTGGCAAAAGATATATGCCTACAGATTCAAATATGGAAGGATGAGGTGAGAGAAGAAAAACAGAATAAGCTCACTGATCACTACACAGATAATAGACAGGAATCAAAAATTACAATTTAAAACTCAAAACAGATAGTAAAAAAGAAAAGAGCATTATAAAAGGAGTAAGTATAAAGGTAACCACTAGAACAAAAATATAAACCCTCCCAAATGCCAAAAGAAAAAAAAAATTTTTTTGGCAGCTGGCTGGTATGGGGATCCGAACCTGTGACCTTGGTGTTACCAGCACCATGCTCTCCCAAGTGAGCTTACCGGCCAGCACCAACAGAAATATTGAAAAGAGAAAAGAAAGCATCCTAAGCAGAGAATAAAACACAGAAAAATTATTACATTAAATAATATGACATAGTTGAAACCAAATGTGTCAATATATGTGAATTGGTTTAACTCACCTAAACAAACAAAAAAAAAGATTTTCAAATCGACTCTCAAAACAAAAACCCAATTCCATGCTGTATACAAGAGACATACCCAAACCAAAGTAATTTGGAAAGGCTAAAAATAAAGGAATGAGCAAACGTTCACCAAGCAAATGATAAAAAGAAAGCAGGCACTGCAATTCTGTTAAAAGACCAGTAGACTTTGGGCTAAAAAGCAATACAAAGGAGAAAGAAGGACACTTTATAAAGCTAAATCCCACAATTTACAATGAAGATATAACAGTTATAAACATTTATTTACCAAAGAGCCCTGTAATCACTGTTTTAAAGCAGATAATAAAAAGATGCAAGAAAAAATATATAAAAACATATGAAGAATAGAAGATTTTAACACACTACTATGAGTACGAGTGAGGTCAAGTAGACAAAAAAATAAGATTGTAGATCTTATGACTTTATACTGAAATTTATGCTCTGACAGTGGATGATACAACTTGTACATGGAGCACAAAAATCATATTAGGTCCCAAGAAAACATCAGTAAATTATAAATCAGAAATATTACAAACCTATCATAAGGCAATAAAACTAGATAATAAAATAAAAACCCAAAGGCTTTCCTATCTGGATATTTAATAGCTTTATATTTAAAAGTTCTTGGGTGAAAAAAATACCAAAAAAAAAAAACAAAAAACAAAAAACAAAAAAACCCTAAAACAAAACAAAACAAAACCCCAACAAAATTTCTAAAAAAATTATAATGAAAACACCATATATAAGAATTTACTGGATTTATTTAAAACGGTGAT
>NW_007730129.1:125274-131366 GCF_000696425.1 Galeopterus variegatus | reverse complement strand
AAAAAAATCATAGAGAGACTACTCTGCATACTTATATGCAAGTAAAGTTGAAAATCTAGATGAAATAAGAACTTTCCTAGGACAATAACTTGTGAAAACTGACCTCAGTAGAGAGAGAAAGCTTAAACAAGCCAACTTCCGTAGTAAAAATAGAGAAAATTATCGAGGAACCAACTCCACAAAAAAATACAAAGACCCAAAAGTATTCAGGAGAAAAGCTACCAAACCTTCAAAGCTCAGATAGAATCAATGCTATATAAATTATTCCACAGTATAGAAAATGAAGCATAACTTTAACACCTAAGCTTTAATAAAGCAATAAAAAGCACAATACCAATCCCTAATAAGTTATAATTATATAATTTATTATTTACAAGTGATCAATAGCATTATCAATTAATTATACCAATATAATTATTAAATATTAAATATAATATTTATAATTAATATAAATTATTAGTACCTCATAAATAGCACAAAAACTAAACTACAGGACAATATCACTTATGCTACTATTGATGCAAAAACTGTGAATAAAATGTCATTAGACAGGACCACATACCACATTGAGAAAATAATATATCATGATCAAGTGGGATTTTTCAAGAAATTCAAGGATGGCTCAATTATAGGAATATCATTAATATAAGTTTTAATAGATTTAAGCAGAAAAATCATTAAGATTATCTCCACAGACACAAATTCATCGCCCATTCTTGATGAAACACTCAAAAAAAAGAAACTTATGGATATTTCTTTGACATAATAAAATATCTATAACTCAGATAAAACCTAGATACAACAAAAAAAGACTGACAAATTTGATTACATATATAAGAAAAAATTTTGCATGGCAAAACATATCACAATCAAAGACAAATGACAAAATAGGAAAACGTTCAAAATAGGTATCACAAATAAAGAACTAATATCCTTAATATAAAGAACTCTCAAAATCTAAAGACCACAAATCAGATTGAAAAACAGGCAATAAAGATGAACAGCCTATTTGTGAATATATATATAAAAATGGCCCTTAAACAAATGAAATCATGTTCAACCTCACTCATAATAAGTAAAATACAAATTAAAACAGTTTCTCACCTATTAGACTAGCAAAAACTTAAAATAACAGGAACCCTGCTGCAACCAGGCACACTGCTGCTGCTGCTGCCCTGGGGCCCTGCTGGGGTCCTGAGGCATGGCGACTGGGGGAAGCTGAACCCAGCCGCCACCAGGTAAAGAGCACAACAGAAACACCCTTTCCCCATGGGTAGCCCACCATAGCCACCCCAACTGCCATGACTGCCACAAAAGTGGCTAGTCACTAGAGCAGTAGTCACAGCCACCATATAGATGGCACACCAGACACCTGACTGCACTGACACAAGGAGAGGCACCAGTGGAGACACACACACACAAGAAAAGAAGTCCTTTCTCTCCACAAAGCACACTTTAGAGTAATAGAAAAAGCATCTGCTACACAGTAATAGTGAGGGACCTGAACACATCTCTCTCAGTACTGGACAGATCATCTAGGGAACAAATCAACAGAGAAACAGCTAATCTATTAGGAGAGAACAAATCTATGGTTATTAGAGGGGGAAGGGGACGTGTAGGTGAGAGATTAGATAAGAGACATAAAGTATGATTTGTAATAATGAATAAGCTAATAAAAAAGGTAATACATACTCTTGGCAAGGCTGTGGAGAAAGTCACTTTTGTATGCTGATGCTAGGGAGACAAAATGGCACAACCCCTAAAGCAGGGAACCTGGCAGTATGTAAAAAAATTACAAATATATTCACTCTGATCCAGCAATCCCACTCCTAGGAATTTACTCTGAAGATACACCTCCAATAATATGAAAACGCACAAGAATACTCGCTGCTATATTATTTCTATTTGCAAAATTCAGGAACTAGCCTAAATGCCTACCCATAATAGTGTTTGAATAAACCATACCCACAAAACAGAATCCTGTTAAGTTTTAGGAGGTTACTAAAGGAAATGTAACTTTGTTTTCCTTACTACTATTAGCAGAAAACCTTTTTTTCTGACTAATATACAGAGGCCTAGAATAATGACATATTTAATGATTCTAGATTGAGATCAGTTAATCGTTTTCAGTGAGGTCTCCATGACAGTGTCTCAAAGGCTAGTGGGGGGAGGTAAGCTAGAGCTAGGTCTTAAGCCCCCCAAAACTGCAGATTATTGTAGTCTCTCTTTAATTTTTTAATATTCAGTTGACCCTTGAACAACATGGGTTTAAACTTTAAGGGTTCACGTATATGCAGATTTTTTTCAATAAATACAGCTGGCCCTCAGCATCTGCGGGTTCCACATCCATAGATAGAAAATACAGTATTCATGGGATGCAGAACCCATGGATATGTAGGGATGACTTTCCATAATCTCAGGTTCCACAGGTCCAACTGTGGGACTTGAGTATCTGCAGATTTTGGTATATACATGGGTGCTGGAACCAATCCCCTGCAGATACCAAGGGACGACTGTACTGGGATTTCATGGAAAATTTCATTTAAAAAAATGAGAAAAAAATTGAAATCCACAGCACAAGATTACTTTCTATATATTTTTTCTGTCTTCTTCAAAGTTTGCTTTCCTTATCTCCATTATTAGGTTAAAAGCTGCTCAATGTCTTTGATGCTTATAATTTTACCTGTCATTGTCTTCTCCCAAGTTGCTTCTGCTATTTTATACTTTCCCCCTCTACTATTCTTTTTTCTTCGTTGTCTTTTTTTCTTGATTTCTGTGCTCAACTACCTGGCTTTTATGGCCAATAATAGTTAACAAGTGTACTCTTTTTGTTCTAGTTAGTAATCAGATATATCATGTGCCAACAAGGTCTTCAGCAATTCCGGGCTACTTTAATTATATTTCACTATTTATGTCTGCTTTTCACTATTAGGAAACTTTAAAACTTTTTACATCAACAATACTTCAGATGCTTGAAGATGCTAGAATCTGATCTCTAGACATACACAAAAGGAGACACACACACACACACACACAAGGTTGACAACTCTACAGGGTGAATGTTTTGAACTAATAACCTTCTTGAAAACTTGTATCGTGTGAGCCAAAAGAAAATCTTTAGTAATCAGAAGTCTTACAATAACAATATCCTCAGCTAAAAGAGCTCTACTGATTTTTGCCACCTCTAGTAAACACGCTAACAAATAATGTCCTGTTAGGCACCATTACTGAAAACTGCTATTAACAAGTACAGCATTTCCTAAATTAGACGCATATGGAATGTCCATGGAACGGTAACTTCAAACAGGCTTCAGTGACAACTGGAGTTGAACCAAGTTACAATTATACAAGAATATTCAAAAAGTTTATGAAAATATTTGTATTATCCTTTAAATCTACTTTTTGCACAAACTTTTTGAAGTACCAACATATACTTACATTTAATCCTTCTATGCAGTAAAAAATAACTCAGTAGTAGATTTTGGGTGCTTAAATCCTGCACATTCCAAAGAAAGGACTAGTCTTTGATCACCTCCTTCAAGATAACATCCAAGCCCTTGGAATACTCTGCCTGATAACAATGTTTCTGTATACTTGACACCACGGGTTGTGCCAGATAGTTTATGCTGACAATATGATTTATGACAAATACCTACCTCTTTTTGTTTCCCTGAGGCCGTGGGCCATGCTGTTATCAGTCTGACCTTTTACTGGAAACTAAGGTCAGTCACGTGGGCAGTTGATGCCACATGACTGACTTTATCTGCCTTTTGTCTTTGTTGAGTTTAATCTGTATCCTTTTGCTATATTAAACTATAAGCATGAGTATAATAGCTTTTCTGAGTTCTGAGTTCTCCTGATGACTCATTAAATCTGAGGGTGGTCTTGCGGACCCCCCGACCAACTTATCACCAACAATCAAGTCTCAGAACACAACCCATCTGCTACAACTCACAAATTTCATTTGTAACAGCACTAAAATAAGCTAGACTTGCATCAGACATTAGGTGACACTCAAAATTGTCCAGGCATCTCAAGCCATGGATGAACAACTTCAAAAAGGGCAAGAAAATCAAATGCTACAGAATCACTGTGATTGCAAATTAACTTTAAGCAACACAATAACTAGAAAGCAAATGAACATACTCACCTAATCAATCCAGATTTCTTGACTAGTCCTCAGGGTCAACATACAGTTCTGCTTCTAATGCCACACAGGCATACTGAAGTCTAAAACCCACCAAATCAATCTCTACACCCCAACCCAGCTTCTTTTCCAGCACTCTCATTAGTCATCATCTCATAAACTTTTTTATTTATTTATTTTTTTTTGTCTTTTTCCGTGTCCGGCAACGGATCGCAACCCTCAGTGTTGCCCCCGTACCGGACTGGGGACCGGCAACGGGATTGCAACCCTCGGTGTTGCTCCCACACCTCGCTCAGCCAGTGAGCGGGAACCGGTCTGTATGTGGGATCCGAACCCTCGGGCGGGAGTGCCGCCGCGCTTCCCAAGCGGCGCACTATCCAGTGCGCCACCGGGCCGGCCCCATCTCATAAACTTTTAACTCATTCCTGTTGCTTTATACCTCTCTCTGCTGCTCTTCTTTTCTGTTGTGTCCTACACTAAAATCCAAGTTAGAAATGCTGGGTATTATCCTTGACTCTTTTCACACACAACCCATATAAAATACAGCAAATTTATCATATAAGCATTTCTCAAGTCTCCCCTTGCCTTTTTATTCCTAATTCTTCAGCTCCAGTTCTGGCCCTAATTTTCTCTCATTCCTACCATAAAACTATCAATCTGCCTTCCCAATTCCAGTCTCCCCTAAAATCTACACTCCACTTAAGTAGTATGAGCTATCAATTCGAAATACGAGTATTAATTTGACCACTTATTCTTTGGCTCCCTATCAGCTTCACAAAAATGCATTGTGACTCAATGTAGTAAGCAAGACCCTGTATGATCTAGAACCTGCTAAATCTCTGCCTTATTTTTTCCTCATTCTTTGTCTCATAATTTATGCTTCCATCACACTACTTTTAATAACTCCTTTTTTTCTTACAGTTTAATTTTTAGCCCCTTTCTGAAATACACCCTCCCCCAAGCAATCTTATTTCTGAAATACAGCCTCCCCCAAGCAACGCCCGTATTTACATCAACCCCTTAAATATTGATAAATCCCAAATCTATACAGTTGTCCCTTGGTACCCGTGGGGGATTGGTTCTAGAACCAACATGGATACCAAAATCTACAGATGCCCTTATATAAAGTGGCATAATACAGTCTGCCCTCCGTATATGCAGGTTTCAATCTGTGATTGGTTGAATCCACTGATAAGAAACCCGCAGATATGAAGGGCCAACAGTATCACCTTTTGCTTCTTGGAAATACCGCCCAGAGGAACAAGTTCCAAGTTCTACTCACTTGATCTCGTAACACTCAAAATTCTTCTCCCTCAACCATTCCTATTATTACTGGTTCTAGTTCATACTTTCATCAACTTCGTTAAGCCTATTATGACAGCAAAATAGGTCTACTTATATTCAAACTTTCCCAACTTAAACTTTCCATGCCTTTTCTAAGTTACCTGTCAGTTACAGATAACTGTATCTGTGTGTAACAGACATATCAATCCTCTATTTTAAAATCTCAAATGACTCTGCACTCATTACAAGATAAATCCAAAACTCTTTAACACAGGATTCAAAACCCTGAAATAAACTCCATGGCAAATGAAATGTCTAAAACCTCCAGGTATTCTCCTGAGTCCTTAGTATCTTTTCTCATGTTCCTGAAATGGCTTTCCCAACTTGACAAAACCCTATGCATCCTAGTTCTATGACTTTAGACAAATTACTTAACTACCTCAGCCTCTTTTACCACATTTGTAGATAACGGAGATGGAGGTCATGACAGTACCTCATAGGATTTTTGTAAGAATCAAATGGGTTAACATAGAAAAGTGCTTAAGGGCCGGCCTGGTGGCGCACTGGATAGTGCGCCGCTTGGGAAGCGCGGCGGCGCTCCCGCCCGAGGGTTCGGATCCCACATGCAGACCGGTTCCCGCTCACTGGCTGAGCGAGGCGC
>NW_007730129.1:90102-124613 GCF_000696425.1 Galeopterus variegatus | reverse complement strand
AAAAAAAAAAAAAAAAAAAAGAAAAGTGCTTAAAACACTGCCTGGCACATCTAAAACTCTCGATAAACACTAGCTATGAACATCATCTTTGACATCTCTGTCACCATTTCCCTTTCCTTATAATGGTCATCTCAAATGTTACCACCTCAGTGAAGCTTTCTGGTTAGCCAGACAAAATTATCTGTGCTTCTATGATCTAGTATTTTGGTTATTCCTCTATTACACTTTTTTTTTCTTGTTTGCTTTCACACTGTGTTGTGTGTTTATATGATTATGTTATGAAAGAGCATAGGCCTTGGACCTGGCTTCAATTCTCGGCTATGGCTCTTATTCATTGTTTGACCTTAGATAGGTCATTTAACTTTACAGAGTTTCAATTTCCTTGCTTGTAAAATAGAAGAAAACTTATACGGGTACTGGTAAGATAAAAGGAGAGTACAGAAAAAGATTCAGTATAGCAAGTTCTCGACAAAAGTTTATTCCTCTTACTCTTTTTTTTTTTTTACCTGCTGTTAATGTTGAGGTCTTAGAGGGCAGGGTCTCTATGTCTTCTTTATCTGTGAGCTCACAACTCTGGCTTTCAGTGGAACAATCTGTGTGTGCTAAACTTGCCCAATATACCTGTAACTATAGTACTTTGCCACTTTAATACCCTTTGCTTTCACATAAACACTACCAGCACTTTATATCCATTTTGAAAATAGAACAGTATATAAACATGTTTTACTTAATTTTAATGACATTTCAGGCTAATATGTCACAAATAAAAAGTGACTTTAGTTGCTTTTAAGATTCCATCCTATGAGCTTAAAATCCTAGAATGAGCTGGAGAAATGGTATTCAATTTTTATATATAAACTATATTGCCTTGTGAGAAATGCAAACAAAGTTGTATTTTCTTTATCCCAATGATAAATTACACATAATTTTGGCACACTTGTGTGTTTGTGTGTGTATATAAACAAAGATAGGATTATAAAAATACAAATATGCAACAAATAAGAAAGAGATCTTAGTTGAAACAACAGAAGCTAGATCAATGCTAGATTCACTGAAATTTACCCATTGTTTTATTCCTAGGAAGAATAACAATTCACTTTGGTGTAATTAGGATAATTTTCAGATTGCTCAAACATATCAAATTTGCCAGAATATAGAAAGTAAATATTTCACTAAATCTCACATAGTGAAAAGATTATCTAAAAATTGGGCACTGCATTTAAAACTATCCTCTATATTCTTCAATTCCACACCTAAAAAGGTTGTAGCCTGGGAGACAGCATAGGTTCATAGAAAATACACAAGATCTGTTGTTAGAAGACCTCAGTTTGAATACTGACTCTGAATCTTACTAGCTCTGCAACTTTGGACGAGGCATTTAACCTCTTCCTGAGGCTCTATTTCTTCTGTAAAATTGGGACAATAATGTCTAGCTTACCCACTATAAGAATCAATGAGCTAAAATATGAAGGTGCTTTATGAAGTTTTATGACTTTACAAATATTAATACTTAAAAACCCTACATAATAATACAAATAAACTAACTACATATGTGGTAATTTTAAAGTTAGAATTTTTGCTGTCTGAGTGACTTAAGCTATAAACCTAATTTAAACTTAATCACATTTCTGACCAGTCCATACACACTGTAATAGCTTGACAAGTTGATAAAATATATGCTGACACTTATTTAAAAATCCCTGCAGTTCCATCAAGAGCAAAATCCCACATTTATGCTTCTGCTTTACTTACATTTATGTCCGTATGGTATATGAGGACACATAAAGCTGGCAAAATCTGAGGAAAGAAGATAAACAATAAGTAACACTAGAGTTGATGAATATGTCTTTGTAAAAATAAACTGTGACACAAAAACCAGTAAGTACTGTTTGTAGGGCAAGAAAGACAATGTTAAATCTGTTTGACTATCTATTAGGAAAACAAAAATCTGATAAATTCAATCTGAAAAACCAAAAGCCTATTTCAAATGTCCAATTAAAACATCCAAATAAATCTGGCAGAGATAAATGTACTTTAGAGGAAAAACAATTGTTTTCAATAAACTTCTTTATGACATATAATATCAAGTGGAAAGAATGGAGATGCGAATACATGGTTACAGCTATTTAAGAAAAGCTACTTTTAAAACTGCCATCACTGTCTCACCTGCTTAAATAAAAATAAGGTTTTATTTAATAAGCTACTTGAGTCAAATTAAAGTTTTTATTTATTTTTTTTTTCCTTTTTGTCTTTTTTCGTGACCGGTAACGGATTGCAACCCTCAGTGTTGCGCTCAAACCTTGCTCAGCCAGTGAGCGGCCAGTCTGTATGTGGGATCCGAACCCTCGGCGGGAGCGCCATTTTTTTTTTCCTTTTTGTCTTTTTTCGTGACTGGTAACGGATTGCAACCCTCAGTGTTGCGCTCAAACCTTGCTCAGCCAGTGAGCGGCCAGTCTGTATGTGGGATCCGAACCCTCGGCGGGAGCGCCCCCGCGCTCCCAAGTGGCGCACTGTAGCAGTGCGCCACTGGGCCAGCCCCAAATTAAAGTTTTTGAGATCAGCTTTAGTCAAGAAAATTAAAACTAGTACAAAGTATAAAGCTTTGTTGAATTCAGACCTTACAGATCTCTACTTAAAGTCTAGGAGCAAGGGAACAGGTGGTGGTGGGAATCACACTAAATACCTTTGAATAACAACAAAAGGTAGCAGAACCTGGCCAAAGATGTCAATTATAAATATATATAGTCAATAGTTCTGTACACAGTCAAATGAATAAAAGTTACATAGGATTTTTTAAAACTCAAAATACTCAGATCTATTTACATATAGAATAGGAAAGTTTTTTACATTGCTTAAATTAGTAGATTTAACATAAAGCATGTCACACTTAACACTAATTTTGTCAGAAATCAACTGAGCTTTTTAATGCAAATTCGCTCAAGAACACTTGCATGTAAGTGCACTAGTTTTATGTGCAGCAATCCCTTATTTCTTTTTTAGCATTAAACCAACAATGCAATGCAGAAATAAAACAGATTTTTTTTTGTATTTTTCTGTTTGAATTTTTTGTAAGTTTTCTTTTAATGAAAACAGTCATTTAAAAATAAGCATTAGGATGGACTGACATTCTTTCAAGTATTGTTAAGACACTCAACTTTTATTTCACAGGAGTAATTAAACATGATACGTTACTTAAAAAAATCTCATACCTGCAATGAAATCATAATATGTGTTATTTCATTCCCTGTGCATAAGTACTTAAAGCATAAACATAGGGAAAATATACCATCTGGCCTTTACAATTCTTCATTTACCTCCTGAACTGTCTCCATAGGCGGTGGGGGGTCCTTATTCCTGCAGAGATTGACAATGACCCATGTGACGTTCCGAAGGAAGGTGATGGGAATGGAAGGATTGATGAAGGACAGAAGAGGTTTGACAACTCCCAGTGATATGACATAATCTCTACATTGAGGACCATCACCTACAGAAATGAAAATTGTATTTAAAAAAAAATTACATTCAGGATGAGAAAGTCTGAAATGTATGCAATGGCTCATGTTGGGACACTGATGTTCTATGTTTCCTCACCATTAGTCAAAGGCATCAAATGTTGTTTCTCCAGATTTTGATTTGGGGAACACAAATTTAACCTAGGAATCCTGATAGCAAATTGTTCCTCCTTTTCAAAGTCATATCACCTTAAGTTAGTATTTATGAGGCAAGCAGATATCAACCACATTAAATTCAGAGGAAACATAGTGTGTAATGGCTATGCCAATGCAAGAAAAAAGTTAATTAAGTTTCTTAATTGGAGTCTTTTCAAACCCAAATGCAACTTACCTATAATGTTTCCCAAAGCCCATACTGCTTGTTCACAAACATTCTGATGTGGTGAATGGAGAAGTCTCAGAAAAAGAGGTACTGCATCTGTAATAAAGAAAAACTACTTTTATACTGGCAAAATGTTGAAGAGTTTATAAATTTCAGCCTAAATAAGCTGATAAAATACACAGAGCCTGGCACATTCTACTTTCCCAATTTATAGTTCAGTGGATAAATAAATGTGGCAAATACTTGTACCCTAAAAATAATTTCAGAATCTTCCCCTAGCAATACTCAAGTAACACACTAATTGACAGTATCTAAAGCCTGCGACTATATTAACTAAAACAGTAGCATGAAATATTTCCTATAATTAATTACTTAAAAAAAAAAAAAAAGAGTCCCTACCTCAAACCTTAAAATGTAATACTTTAGTTAATGTAATCTCAATTCCTTATATGGGATAACCAAAGAATTGATTAATCTCATATCAGGTCTACTTTATATTTTAAAATAATTTATCTCTATAACCCTTACTCTTCATATAACTTACACATTATACCCATTTCCATCTCTTAAATTTCAATCAATTGTGTATTGCCTCTAGTATTTTTTGCTGTATCTATGTACTACCTATATTTACTTAACTTACAGAAACTGATTCACACTTTAACAGCTTTATTGAGATACAAGATTTTTAGTATTTATATAGAGTTCTGCAGTCATCACCGCAATCTAATTTTACAACATTTCCATTACCCTCAAAAGAAATCCTATACCTATGGCAGACACTCCCCTTTCAAAACTCTGCCAACCATTCCTCCAGCCCTAGGCAACCATTAAATATCTGCTCTATGTCTTCATAGATTTGCTCATTCTCGACATTCCATAAAAATGAAATCATAGTGTGTGTGGTTTTTTTGGTGTCTGGCTTCTTTTGCGACTGTCTACAACTAGCTAAAACTAGTTCTATTTTCCTATCTCAAGTTGTTTTATAAAAGTTGTCTTGCAGGATATGAACTGGGCATGTGCATAGAGAAGGACCTTGACGTCCAGATGACCTCAAGCACTGCAGGAACCAAAGATCTTCAGTCCATGGAACTAAAAAGCTGGAAATTGAACCATCAGAGCCTTTCATGAAGTGAGGGGTCCTTCAGCAAGGGAGATCTGGCATCCAATAGCTTCGTAACCATATGCGGACTGAATCGTAGCTAGCCAATCAACTTCCGTCCCATCATACGGCCTGATCCAAAGCTAGCCAATCCATTTTGCCTCATTACCATATATGGCCTGATTCAGAGCTAGCCAATCAATCAACTTTGCCCAGTCATATGGTCTGATTCTGAGGTAGCTAACCAATTTTGCCCAATACCCCTTAAAACCAGCCCAGCCTCTGGATTGGGGAGACAGATTTGAGAGCACCTTGCCTCTGGTTTCCTTGCTGGTTGACCTCGAATAAAGCCTTTTCTCTTCTCAAAAACTGGTGCCATAGTATTGGCTTTTGTGCACACTGGGCAGAGAGCCCTTGTTCAGTAATACTTTCACTTAGCATAATGTTTTTAAGGTTCATCCAGGTTGTAGCAGGCATCAGTTACTTCATTCTTTTTTATTGCTGAATAGAATTCCATTGTATACCACATTTTGTTTATCCACTCACCAGTTAACGGAAATTTGGGTTACTTATGAATAATGCTATTGTGAACATTTGAGTACAAGTCTTTGTGTGGACATGTTTCTGTATTTCTTGGTTTCACCTAGAAGTAGAACTGCTGGGTCATATGGAAACTCTATGTTTAACCTTTTGGGAAACTGTTTTCCAAAGCAGGTTCATAATTTTACATTCCCACCGACAATGCGTGAGGGTTTCAACTGACTCACATTTTTAACTTAACTGATTTTATTTATCAGTTCTGTAAAACTGATATTTAAAGCCCTAGTCTAAAACTGTTCTCTTTCTGTTAGAACTAACACCTAAGTGGAAACTTTCTCCTTGACATTTCTTACTGAAATATCTGAAAAAGAACTGAAAGAGAATAGTATTCTTACCATGTGATTCAATGTAACTTATTGCTACATCATGTACTACTAAAAATCACCTTGATTACCACCTAAAGTCAGCTAAATGTCCCATATTTCTTACTGAAATATCTGAAAAAGAACTGAAAGAGAATAGTATTCTTACCATGTGATTCAATGTAACTTACTGCTACATCATGTACTACTAAAAATCACCTTGATTACCACCTAAAGTCAGCTAAATGTCCCACACTGTAAGAAACAAAGTACTTGGTGATATCTAGTTTTTTTCCCAAGAGCTTGTAGTCAGTTTTGGTCAACATACCAACAGTTATTGGCTCATTCTGAGGTAAGCAAAATTTTAAAAATATATATGTTATAAGCTAAAAGGCATATACCACTCAGCATCTTAAACAGAAACTTAAAATCCTGTTATTAGAGGATGGTCTCTACCCCAAAAGATAAAATTCGATTCCCTTTTTGGTTAGCACAATTAAAAGTACTTAATGATAGATTAATGATAGCTATAGGAAAGATATCAGTCATTGAAAATAACTTTAAAAATTCATCAGCTTAAAAATGCTAGGAGATAAAGTTTGGTCTTTACTATAAAATTTTACTTCCATGCCATCATTAAAAGAAAACACAGAGTGTAAGAAATTTAATTTACTTACTAGACTGTACAACAGCTTGAGTCTGTGCAGAAGTTCCTGATGCTATATTAGTTAGTGCCCAAGCAGCTTCAAACTGTAATGAAGGACTGTAAAAAACAATTAAAAATCTTTTTAGACACATAACTACCACTTCAATTTATGAATCTCAGGCCTGTATGGCTATCCCTTATACTGTCCTTGAATTTCATCTTGTTATATACAACTGCCTGCTGGACATCACTATCTGAATATCTCACTGGATTCCAAAGCTAGTCACTATAAACCCACTTCTTTACATCTACTGGTAGTTGCAACATTTAGCCAGTCATTATTTCCCTTGACTCCTTCCTCTACCACAGACACTACATCTAATCAATAAATCAAGTCAATTTTACCTCCTAAATACTTCTTACATTTACAGAATTACCCCCTAGGTCACTGTGCTAGTTGAGATGTGTATGGATGACGAGGAACAGATCAAGAGAGTTAAGCCAAGGAGATATGCAAAAAAAAAAAGTGTGTGTATTGAATGGTGAGAGTGGAGAGTGTGTCTCAAATCCCAGGCATCAGAACTTGGAATTTATAAAGTGTTATCGAAAAGGGGAATAAAGAAAATAATGTTGGAATCAATGGTATGCAGAATAGGTAAAAAAAAAAGGTTAAAGGCTAATGTAGGAGAGACCTGTTAAAAGAAAACTATGGACATTAAGTTAGGACAGATAGCCAAAAGAATATAAATTCCCTTAAGTAGTATACCAAAGTAGCAAGGGATGTAGTGAGCAAAAACTAAGACAAGCCAAAAGTTAGAAAATTAGAAGAAAAGGCTGCAAATTGAAGAAAGAAAGAGAGGTTGTTAGTATCAAAAGGTTAAAGAGATCCAAGAAGGAAAACGTTTTAAGGAGAATAAATGTCCTAGTGCATAGCAAACAGTACAGGTTAAAAAGATGAAATGGATGAGAAAGTGTAAGAACTACATGATGAATTCTGACAGAAGGAAAGGAATAAGAAGGTATCAGAGGCAGAAGAGAAGCTAAAGGACAATAATATCAAAGATGATAAGATGGTGTATGTTGTCCCAGGCTGGAAGGAGAAAGAGCTATTAAGCTGGTTAAGTGGTTTGGCAAAATACCGGAAACAGGGGCCTTAAATGAGAAATGGAAACATGTAAAAACTAAAATTACAAAGCCAGGAAAAGTATTCCAAAATGTCGTGTGAAAAAGAGAAAGAGATAAGATGTAAAAAAAAAAAAAAAATGAGTACAATAAGTAAATAATAAATGAACATCATAAGCTTGATATTATGTAGTGTTTTGTACATATATATAATTTCTATTCCTCACAACCACCTAATTTTTATAGATAAGGTATCTGAGGCTCAAAAGCCACTTGGGTTTTGGCTAACATCAAACCCTAATTTTAAACCGGGGTCTACTTCACTGTAAAGTCTACGGTCTTTTACACTATAGCACCACTTCCCACGACAAATCCATAAAGTCAGATCCAAACCACTGACAATTTTCTATTCTTGCTTTAGGTGGTGGTTACACAAGTCTGTGTTTTATAATTATTCATTAAGCTTTCTATATTTTAGCATACTTTTCTGTATATATGCTATGTTCCATAGATGTACCCACACAAATGAGTCTATGCCAAAGCTGGAAAGAAAAGGAGAAAATAAAAAAAAGAAGAAAAGTGGACCAATAACAAAAAAGGGGTCCTAAAGGTGGAGGCAGAATTTATTTTCTAAACAGCTGAAGTAAAACTTACCTTTACTTAAATAAAACTTGTTATAGAAAATACACATGATAGTATAAAAATTGGTAAGGGCCTGGGAGTGAAGGGTGAGGAGAGTTGTGGCACACAATGGAAGCAGAAGGTACTTTTAAATACCCGTGGTATCTAGTCAACTGAAAATTCCTGGACAACACCTTGCGAAATATCCCAACTTTCAGTCTAAATGCTCTTAAATGCAAAAACAGAATTTGTTTTAAAGTATTTTGGAGTTCAAACCTACATTCTCCCCAGTTAATTCAAACTGATGAAGTTTAAGATATAACACTGAGATATCTTAAACACAAATGGAAATAAGGCCAGTACCTCAAAAGATATCAAGTGATATTCTTCCCTTTCTCTTCTGAATAAGTATAACTTGCCCCCTTATTCTTAATTTGCCACAAACAAAAAGCATGATGTTGGACAACTAATCATGACTGGAGTTCTGTTAAAGACAACACAGAGATCAGCTGAAATATTCCCAGGGGAAAAATGAGCTACTTAGTTCTGGAAACCATTCATGCTGACACACTCATGAGGTTAATCTATATATAGAATCATAAGCAAAGAGTGACTCAAATACTATTTGGGTGTTTTAAAATATTACTAATAAAAAACCCTAACTAATAAAGACTAAATATTTGAGATAAATTAGAACAGGCAATAAAAAGCTAAATATTTCCTAGAAAATATATACATATTTTAGAAACTAAAAAGAGAAGCACTTTAGGTCTGCTGAATATGATCATAGGAGAATTACATAAAAAATGCATGACAGGGCCGAGCCCGTGGCGCACTCGGGAGAGTGCGGCGCTGGGAGCGCAGCAGTGCTCCCGCCGTGGGTTCGGATCCTATATAGGGATGGCCGGTGCGCTCACAGCGCTCACTGGCTGAGCCTTCTGAATAAGTATAACTTGCCCCCTTATTCTTAATTTGCCACAAACAAAAAGCATGATGTTGGACAACTAATCATGACTGGAGTTCTGTTAAAGACAACACAGAGATCAGCTGAAATATTCCCAGGGGAAAAATGAGCTACTTAGTTCTGGAAACCATTCATGCTGACACACTCATGAGGTTAATCTATATATAGAATCATAAGCAAAGAGTGACTCAAATACTATTTGGGTGTTTTAAAATATTACTAATAAAAAACCCTAACTAATAAAGACTAAATATTTGAGATAAATTAGAACAGGCAATAAAAAGCTAAATATTTCCTAGAAAATATATACATATTTTAGAAACTAAAAAGAGAAGCACTTTAGGTCTGCTGAATATGATCATAGGAGAATTACATAAAAAATGCATGACAGGGCCGAGCCCGTGGCGCACTCGGGAGAGTGCGGCGCTGGGAGCGCAGCAGTGCTCCCGCCGTGGGTGCGGCCGGTCTCAAAAAGGACAAAAAAAAAAAGCATGACAGCAGAAAACATAATAAACACAAAACCAAACTGAGCCCATTGGTTAAATAGCAATCCTAAATTTTAAGTTAACTGAAAAAAAGTGAATAGGAAGTCAAATCTATACTTACTTATCATCCCTTTCTAGACATTTGACTAGAATTGGTAAAATCCCAGATTTTATTAGGTCATCAATAGGTGGGTTTCTGTCACTGGATAACAGCTTTCTAGAAAAAGAATTATAAGAAATTAATTACTGTAATTTTCAAACTATGAACAGAAATAACAATGTATTCCTTCTAAACTATCAGCTAAGACACATGAGGTATGACATAATTCTCTCTTTGGACAAATTATTGTTACCTTGCTGCCTGGACAGCACTTAGCTGGACCACTGGGTTATCACTTGTGGCATTCTGCAAGACCAAATGTAAATTTCAGAAATTAAAGAATAAAAAATCAATTTCAAAACACTTCGAAATGAGAATATTAAATTAATAACATACCTGCAATATAGCTTCTAGTGTTACATTTTGCTTAAAAAGAAAAAAAGATAATTCAGCAGAGTTTGTTTGCAAAATTACAATCAAATAACTTATCTGCTAGAGTTAGAGTTAATGTACCTTAATTATTATTATAAAATTGGTTTTATATTAAAAATGTAGTTCTCCTAGTTACTATAAAAATTATTTTTAAAACACTTCAAAAAAGCAAGGTAACTTACTGCTTTAAAATCAGCATCAACATCTGAATCTTCTAAACTTTCTTCTTGAGGAACATTTCTTTTTTTCAATAAATGTTCATCTCTTTTGTTCTGAAAGACAACCAGTAAAATGCTTAAGAAGTCATGAAGGCTGTTGTTAATAAGAAATCTATTAAAATTATTTCAACTTTACTAGGCAATTGTGAAACAAATCTGAATCTCTACATAAGGAAAATATGAGTTAAATGTGCATACTGCAAACCATTGACAAGGCCACATTCTGGCTTTGGTAACAAAATTAACTGGTTTACAGTCCACCTTCTACACACACACACCCACACACACGCAAAGCATCAACTGTTTTGACCAACACTGTACCTACAGATACTTAGTGAAGATTTAAATTTGGGGATGCGATACTGTTATAAACACCTACCAAATATATTTGAACTAGTATGCCAATTTTCATCTACTTATTACTAATGGCTGTCTGAAGCAATTTATAAAGAAGCCAGCTAACTGGGAAGAGCTCAATGCTCAAATGTTAAGGTGTATATATGCTTATTGGGAGTGTGGAGAGTGGTAATTCACTAACATAAATGCCACCTACTTGTCACCATCTCAGATTTAAACTCTTGCCATGTGGCTTTTACAAACAAGAATACTAGCAAATATATTTCTACATTTTATAGGACTTCAATTGTAATGGTAACCTGTGCCATTTCACATAACATGTAACTTGGAGTAAATAATCAATTTTCCCTAAGCTTTTGGTTTGTCTACAGAATTAATTAAAATAAATTAGATCAAAAAACTTAATGATTTCTAATATCCTCTTTAACTTAAAATTCCAAAGGGTATAATTCTAGTGTTCAATATAATTATTTACGGACGTGTTTGATTATAACAAAGTTACTGGAGAGGTATCAACACTGATGTTAAAATTCAGATCAAACAGAAAATTAAAACTAGAAATATATATATCTGAATCTTACTGGCTTATCTGCATGACACCAGTTTTTGTGCTGTGTATAAGCAAGCATGTTTAAACAAACTGATGCCTATATATATGCTAATCATTAGGAATTTACAAACTTCCGCTTATATCACAGCATACTTCTTTAGTAACTACTAAACCAATTCTAAGTTATTTTTTAATTAAAGCATCTCACATATATTTACACCCATGCACTGATGTTTCACATAGTCTCAAGTGGCTTCCCATAGAATGCTCATTAATTTACAATGGGAAAACTTGGCAGACAGCATCTTGACCAAGAAACAAAAGATATCACTACCAATAAAGGACAAATCAATACCATGTGCCTCCTGGTCTGGTACACTGAGAAAGCAACGTCACTTCTGTGGTATTCTTGACCAAAATAAATAAATAACCTGAGAAAAGGCAGACAAACTCTACTACCAATAAAGGACAAATCAATACCATGTGCCTCCTGGTCTGGTACACTGAGAAAGCAATGTCACTTCTGTGGTATTCTTGACCAAAATAAATAAATAACCTGAGAAAAGGCAGACAAACTCAAACTTGCCTTTCTACAAAAAACAGGTCTATACTCTACAAAATGACAACTAAACAATGAATATCTGATCTTGAACTGGATCTTGGGTTTATAAAGGACATCACTAGGAACAATTTGCAGAGACACAGTTGGGTCTACGAATTAGATGGTAGAATTTTACCTATGTTAATTTGATAAATGCACTGTGGTTATGTGGGAAAGTATGTTTTTATGAAATATGAACTGATGTATTAAGGGTAATGGGGGCATCATGCTTGCAACTTAACTGTTTCAAGAAAAATATATATACACATATAAAAATTAAAGAGAGAATAAAGTAAATATGGAAAAATACTGGGTGCTAAGTGAAGGATATATGGTGTTTTTTGTACTATCCTTGTAACTTTAAATTTCAAACTATAAATATGATATTGTTTCAAAATTTTAAAAAAATCTATGCATTACACTCTGTGGTTTACAATATGTAGTTTAAAAGCTGTTATAGAATATGGTAATTTTTAACATTTATTGTATTTAATCCATTTAAAAAGTTTCAGCAAAGTTTATCTACCAACAGGTTCCTCTCCCCCACCAAAATTATTCTAACCCTGATCCCATTCCATTTTCATTCTCTATTTTCCTCTAACTTTTCCATAGCCTGAACAATCAAGCTTCCAAGCCATTTAGGAATCTTACTGAGGCCATTCCTTTTCCTTTCTCCCTCCCACATAAATACAACTAAAGCCTGCTATACACACAGACCCCAAATCTGGGGATAGCATTCTATCATTACACATGATGTATGCTGTCTTTTTTGGTAGATACCCTTTATCTAGTAAGAAAGTTTCTTTCTATTCCTAATTTACTAATATTTTTTTTTCTTTTTAAGCCATGAATGAATTCTTAATTTTATCAAATTGTGCTTCTTTTGTATCTACTGAAATGGACATATAATTTTCCCCTTTCATCTGTAAATGTTGTAAGGTAATTGATTTTCTAATGTTAAACATCCTTTCAAGTCCTGGGATAAACCTTTCTGGGAAATTTTTAAAAAATATTCATTACTGAACTCAATTTACTAACATTTTATTGAGGATTTCCCCCTCCTCCTGTGTTCCTAAGTGAAACTGCCTGATAAGCATCTTAGACTGTCTTGGTCTGGTGCTTGGGGTCATGGTTTCGCAAGCTTCATAAAATGAGTTGGGAAATATTCTCTTTACCTTCTCTGAAATCATTTAATAAGGCTGAAATTATCTGTTCCTTGAATATCCTCTGGAGTTCCACCTGTATCTTTCCTTTTGCAGGAGGGGTGGGAGAGGTTAAATTTTTAGCTACTGATATTGATTCATTTAATTGCTTTTAGATCTATTCAGGTTTTTCATATCTTCTTAAGTCAGCTGGGTAAATTATTTTTATTTTTTTATGCTAGGAAACTGCCCGCTTCACCTAAGTTTTCAAATTTACTGGCAAATAGTTGCTTATATTCAAATTGTGGTAGATTGTTTGCAAAAATGGCAATAATTCCCCTTCCCACATCCATGTCTTTGGGTAGTCCAGTCCTGCACTGATTCTAGGCATAGCTACGTGACTTGCTTTGGCAATGGGACATGCAAACAGATTTGAAAAGTGCTTATACATTGGGGCATGTGCTCTCTTGCTGCTTTTTTTCTAAAACCATCATGTGAAAAAGACTGAGCCAGTGGAGGATGAGGCTATGTGAAGGAAAATCAAGGTCCCAGCCAACAGCCAGACACTTATGTGATACCATCCTAGAACATCTAGTAACCAACCAACCCACCAGTTGACCAGAGACAATAAGAGAGCCCAGAAGAAAGCAGCTAAACAGTCTCAGGCCAGAAAAAAACCCCACAGAATTGTTAGCTGAATAAAATGGCTGTTGTTTTAAGCCACTTAGTTTTGGAGTGGTTTATTATGAAGCAAAAACAAACATGCACTAATGTTTTAAAATTTATGCTATATTGAAAATTAATATGCCTTTAAAAATTCCTAGTATTATTTACTTGTTCTTTCTACTTGCTATAAATTTCCCTCGTGAAGTACATACAACTTTAACTGCATTCTACAGGTTCTGACATGTAATATTTTTTCTACTGTTGATTTTTAGGTATTCCTAATTTCCCTTAGAATTTCTTTGATACCCAATGTATTTGAAAGTGCTTTAAAACTTTCACAACTATGAGGTTTTTGTAACTGTCTTATTCATTGATTTCTAATTTAATTACATTGTGGTCAGAGAATATGGTCTGTGCAACACACTGAAATTAGCCGATATTTGCTTTATGCCAGAGGTTCCCAAACACTTTCCAGACTACAGTATAGGCCAAAGGAAATATCTAACAGTTTCTTTACCAAGTAAGTAGGTTCAAACAACTTAATAATCGTTTGGGAAAAGGGAAAGGAAAGAAAAGAAAAACATAAATAGGAAGAAAAAATTATCTCACCCTTACATAAAATACATAATTGAAAGGAATGCAGTGTGATCTAATGTTCAAATCATGAACTACCTTGAGATCTAATAGTTGTGTGGTGTCTGAAAGTTATAACTGTATTTCTCTCAAGATTTAGACTATCCCAAGGTCCCTCTGAGTTCAATGTGGAACCCCATGGTACCTCAGTGCATAGTGTGGAAACTACAGCTTTGTAATATCACAAAACCCATTTCCAAATATGTATAGAACTTTACATGTTTATTAGGTAAAACTTCTGAATTAAGCTATTCAAATTTTCTATCTCCCATTAGTTCGTGTGTTTTCATTGGTGTGCTGGACTTACAGAGGGAGAGAACATACTATGGATGCCAGGGGTGGAGGAGGTGGAGGAGGTGGGGAGAAGTTGGGTGGGGGACACAGGGAATAATGGCAATTTGTGGTAATGGGTATATTGATATTATTGATCTTGATCATCACATCTTAGACGAAGGTGGTGACAGTCAGCTTTGTACCCCATGAATATGCATAATCAATTAAAAAATAATAAAATAAAATGTATAAGAAACAAACAAACAAAGACTAAATTCTGGAGCAGGAAAAAAAAAACTGACATGTTTAACCTATTCATTATTGAGAAGAAAATCTCCCACAATAATTACCAAACAAAGACTAAATTCTGGAGCAGGAAAAAAAAACTGACATGTTTAACCTATTCATTATTGAGAAGAAAATCTCCCACAATAATTACATCTCTGACAAATTTCTCCTTCTAACTTTGCCAACTTTTACTTTATATATGTGTTTGGACACATTATTAGGTATATTAGTCTAGAGCTATTATAACTTCTAGTAAAGTGTTTCTTTTCTCAAACATTAGGTAAGAGCCCCTGCACTTAAACTGAAAACACCCTAACGTAGGCCAAAATATCTAGGACACAAGAACCACACTTTACTCTTAACAAAAATATGAGGGTGCTTCAAAATGTTTATGGAAAGATTTGTATTATCTTTGAATTCCATTTTTCCATGAATGTTTTGGAGTACCCCTGTGTATGTACAAGCTGAGGAAAGATAATCCCTGAGTAGGTTTCTGGTGATTTGATTAACCACTAAAGGAGGCTTCCTCAAAACCAATAACTAAAACTGTCTCTTCACTTGACACCCTAGAGATTTTTTACCCTCTTGAAGATTGCACCACAATAAATTCAGCACCCATAAAAGCTTTTGTCAAGTGGGAGGGGAACTCAAGGGATATAGGAATTAGCCTAGTTTTAACACCCACCTATCCTCAAACACACATACAAGATTAGATGCATTTCTTAAATTTCTTTAACAATCCATTATTAATCCATTCCCTATGTATGTATTTACCAATTCTTTTTAGATCTTCTGTTTTCTGTTAGGTTGAACCACACAGAAGTGCCACTTAGTAGGTCAAAAAAGTTAACCATGGGTAATTTCTTATGGCTCAACCTAGTATTGTTTGGGTTAGCAAGTTCTATAAGTTATTAACCTCCATATAAAATACTTCTATTTCAAGGTCTGGTTGGTTAGCTCAGTTGGTTATAGCACGGTGTTATAACACCAAGGTCAAAGGTTTGGATTCCAATACTGGCCAGCTGCCAAAAAAAAAAAAAAAAAAGTACTTCTATTTCATTTCCAAGTTTCTCTTTCCATCTTGAAAAAGTGGCTTGCAATTTTATATCTAAATTTGTGAAACAAGTCAGCAGTCACTTCTTAATCTTATGAAAAGAATAATTATATTACTTACAAGTCCCATTTCAAACCTGAAATAAGTAATTAAATCTGTTTTTACCCAACAGTGCCCTCATTGTCTTAAATCCTCATCTAGTTTTAGTTCCTGTAAAATTAAAATCTTTATTTTATGGATGAGTAAATGGGGACACAGAAAACCTGTCTAAATTAAATTATACAATTAGGAAATAGCCGTCAAGCTTAGAGCCTAGGTAGTGGCTACAGAGACTGTTCTCTTAAATACATTCTACAGCCTTTTTTTGTTTTTTAAGAAGTAGCCAAGTCTGGTTGCATCTAAATGCGCCCAAAGAAGTAGAAAAAAATGCTCACAAAATAGACCTTTCCCTTAATGTTGACATTTATGAAATGACGTTACTGCTAGGTGGTTACATGGTTATTTACCCATGAGTTTCATATGTTCTATTTACATTTGGGGCACTCTGCTTAGCATATTTCGATTAAAAATTTTTCTTTAAATGAAACTACTGGTTTATCAATCCTGTAAAAATCTGACAACTTAAAACAATTTTTTTTTTCCTGCAGGATCATTAACATGGGCTTATCAGATGGCTGCTTTTTTTGGATTCTAATTTACTAATTTAAGCTTTTTTTTTTTTTTGCAACTGAAATTTTTATTGAGATAATTGTAGAATCATGTGTGGTTTAAAGAATAATACAGAGAGATCCCTTGTACACTTTGCCCAGGTTCTCCCAATGGTAACATTTTGCAAAACTATAGTATAATATCACAACTGGGATACTGACATTGGTACGATCCACTGATCTTATTTTACTATTTCACTTGTATTTGTGTATATGTATGCATATGTATATTAAGTTCTATGCAATTTTATCACCTGCACAGATAGTCATATCTGCCACAGTCAAGTTGCTGAACAGTTCCAAAAACACAAAACGTTCTCCTGTTGCCCTTTAATAGGCAAAAACACCTACCTCTCACCTCCCTGCCCCCGTATCTAACCCCTGACAACTTCTTATCTGTCTTTCATTTCTAAAATTTTATTTAAAAAATGTTACATAAATGGAATCATACTGTATAAAACCTTTTTGTAGTGATATTTTTTAGCTCATCATAATTCCCTGGAGATTCATACAAGCTATTGCTTCTATCAATATTTTGTCCCTCTTTATTGCTAAGTAATGTCATGGTACAGATATACCACAATTTATTTACCCATTTACCCACATTAATATCTGGGTTGTTTACAGGTTTTGGCTATTACAAATTAAGTTGCTATATGCATTCATTTACAGGTTTTATATAAACACAAGTGTTCATATCTCTGGGATAAATGCCCAGGAGTGAATGCTGGGTCACAAAGAGGTTGCATGTTTAGATAAAAAATTGCCAAATGTTTCCAGAGTAATTGTACTGTTTTACATTTCCACCAGCAACATATGAGTGATCCAATTTCTCTAAATCCTCATCAGCACTTGATGTTGTCACAAAACCTTATTTTAGCCATTCTGATACATGTGTAGTCGTGATTTTAATCTCTATTTCCCTGATGGCTAATGATGCTGAACACCTTTTCATGTGCTTGTCTGCCATATGTATATTCCCTTCAATGAAGTGATTCTTCACATCTTTTGCCCATTTCTGATTGGATTGTTTGGCTTTCTTAAGTGTTAAGTTTTGAGAGTTCAGTATATTAGTCCTTTATTAGATATATGGTTACAAATATTTTCTTCAAGTATTTTGCTTGTCTTTTCATCCTCTTCACATGGGCTTTTGCAGAGCAAAGTTTTTTAATTCGATAAGGTCCAATTTACCAATCTGTACTTTTATGGATTATGCTTTTATGGTTAAGTCCAACTACTCTTTGCTTGCCCCTAGATCCTGAAGATTTTTCTCCCATTTTTATTTCTACAAGTTTTATAGTTTCGTGCTTTATATCTATGGCCCATTTTGTATTTTTGCATCAAGTGTGAGATTTAGGTTGTGGTTCTATTTTTGCCTATGGATTTCCAATTGTTCTGGCACCATTTGTTGAAAAGGCTATCCTGCCTCCATTGAATTGGTTTTATACCGTTGTCAAAAATCAGTTGGGTGTAATTGTATGGGTCTATTTCTGGGTTCTATCTTCTGTTCCACTGATCTATGGTGTCTATCCTTCTGCCAGTATCACAGCATTGATCACTGTAGCTATATATACCGTAAATAGAAAATACTGGGTGAAGCAATTCTTCCTATTTTATTCTTCTTTGTCAAGATTGTTTGAGCTATTCTAGAGTCTGTGCCCTTCCATATATATTCTTCTTTTAAAATTTTTTTTATGTGAATTTCACTTTAATAAAATAAATAAAAACACAGTGGAATTTAACACTCTAAACTCAACACATTTGAAAATTGATCACATTATTTAAAATATTATGATTTATCAGGTCATGATTTTTTTTTTATTCAAAATATTTTACCATTTATATGTACATATTTGTGGGATACAGCATGTTGTTTTGATACATGAATATACTGCACAATGATTCACTCAGGGTAGATAGCATAGTTTTATACCCATTAGTCCACCATTCCCCTAATCATTATTCTACTCTCTACTTCTGAGACCATTTTTTAAAAAAAGATTCCACATTAGTGACATCATGTGGTATGTCTTTTTGTGCCTGATTTACTTCACTTAACATGATACTTTCCACTTCCATCCATGTTCCTGCAAATGATAGAATATAATTTTTTTAAATAGCTCAGTAGTATTCCTCTGTGTATCCATACACATTTTTAAATAAGCTTGTCTATATCTACAAAAAACCTTGGTGCTATTTCAACAGGAAATGCATTAAACGAATAGATCAATTTAGGGAGAACTAACACCTTTACTATGTTGGTTTCCAATCCATGAACCTGGTGTATATCTCTCCATTTACCTAAGTCTTGTTTGGTTTCTTTCATCAGCACTTTGTAATTTTCAGTATGCAAATCCTGTACATGTTTTGTTAATGTATACCAAATGTTTTATTTTCTATGAAGCAACTATAAATGGTTCTGTATTTTTAATTTTGGTTTCTGCATGTTCATTATCAGTATACATAAATGTGACTGATTGTTGATCTTTAGTCTGTGACCTTGCTGAACTCACTTATTAGTTCTAGCAATGTTTCTATAGATTCCTTGGGATTTTCTACATAGACATTCATGTCTTCTGCAAATAGGAACAATTTTACTTATTCCTTTTTAAAGTATGTACCTTTTAAATTTCTTTTTCTTGACTTATGGCACTGGCTAGAACTTCCAGCTATACTGAATAAAAGCAATGAGAATGGACATCCTTGCCTTGTTCCTGAATCTCAGAGGGAAAGCATTCAGTCTTTCACCATTAAGTTTGGTGTTAGCTTTGGGTTTCTGTAGAGCTCTTTCTAAAGATGAGGCAATTCCCCCCATTCCTAAATTGTTGAGAGTTTTTTTTTTTTAATCAGGAATGGGTGTTAGATTTTGTCAAATGCTTTTCCTGTATCAACTGATGTGATATATGATTCTTCTTTAGCTGTTAAAATGGGGAATTTAGAATTTTATTTTATTTTTCTTCAAAAGATGACCGGTTAGGGGATCTTAACCCTTGGCTTGGTGTTGTCAGGACCACGCTCAGCCAGTGAGCGAACCGGCCATCCCTATATGGGATCCGAACCCGGGGCCCTGGTGTTATCAGCACCACACTCTCCCGAGTGAGCCACGGGCCGGCCCGGAATTTAGAGTATTTTGAAAAATATATAATTTACTAAAAAGTTAAACTAAAGCAAGCACCGAATCTGGTCAGCAAAATGGGAAGTTTCTAATATGTAACATCTTAATCCACCTCACTTCCAGATCTAATGACAATTCAGGCCCTATGGACTATCTGACTGATCAATCATCAACAGAAGATAATATCAAGTTTAATATAATGTGCCAAAGTTGAAAGTACCAGTAACGGGTTTTGGACTGATTCTCAACTTTGAAACATTATTCATTCAATAAACATTTACATTGAGAGGAATAATGGTTAAGAGCTCTGCCATTTATCAGCTTGTGACTTTGGGCAAGTTAATTAATTCCTATGTAACTCTCTCTACAATATGATATAAAACAGAAGCACAGACATCTGTGGAAGAGCTGATGCCTCATGATCTAACTAAATAGGAAAGGAAGAGAGCAAGGAGGTGAAAGAAAACAAAGGAGTTCACACAAAAGGAGTCAAAGGTCAGGTAAACAGTATATATTAATAACTATATCTCATCCTTAATTTTGACAGAACAGTATCAGTGTTATTCAAAGCGTGGTCCTTGGACTGACTGACAGCCCTCAAACCATTTATTACAGGTCTGCTACAAGAAAGAAGCTTGTGCCAGAATGTAAATCAGCTGTGAAACTAGGCACACTGTTTAGTTGTTAGGCAGGAAGACTTAAAAAAAATTTTTTTTTAAATTTACAAATAAAAATTGTATATATTTATCACGTGAAATATGATGCTTTGAAATAGGTATACATTGTGGAATGGCTACAAGCTATTTAACATATGTATTACCTCACAGTTATTTTTTGTGGCAAGAACATCAAAATCTACTCTCAGTGATTTTCAAGAATATAACACATTGTTATTAACTATAGTCACTATGCTGTACAAGAGACCTCTTGAATTTATGCCTAACTGAAACTGTGCATCCTTTGATCAACATCTCCCCAACCTCTGCCCCCTACCCACCCCCAGGTAACCACTATTCTACTCTCTACTTCTATGAGTCTGACTTTTTTAGATTCCATGTGTAAGCGAGATCATACAGTATTTGTCTTCTGTGCCTGGCATGTTTCAGTTAACATAACGTCCTCCAAGTTCATCCATGTTGTTACCAACTGACAGGATTTCCTTTTTTAAGGCTGAACAGTATTCCATTGTATATATATACCGCATTTTCTTTATCTATTGATTTGTTGATGAACATTTAGGTGGATTCCACATCTTGCGTTTGTGAAAAATGCTGCAATGAGCACAGGAGTGCAGATATCTCTTTTACATACTAATCTCACTTCCTTTGGATATATGCTCAGTAGTGGGATTGCTGGATAATACGGTAGTCCTTATTTTTAGTTTTTGAGCAACCTCCATACTGTTTTACATTAGAAGCTGTACTAATTTATATTCCCACCAATAGTATACAGGGTTTCTTTTTCTCCATGTCATCACTAACACTTATTATCTTTCATCTTTTTGATACAGCCATTCTAACAGGTGTGAGGTGATATCTCATTGTGGTTTTAATTTGGTTTCCCTGATGATTAGTGATGTTGAGCATTTTTTTCATATCCCTGTTGGCCATTTGTGTGTTTTCTTTTGAGAAAGTTTATTCAGGTCCCTTGCCCATTTTTAATTGGGTTACTTGTTTTCTTGCTATTGAGCTGTTTGAGTTCCTTACATAATATTAACCCCTTATCACATGTATGGTTTGCAAATATAAGAGTACTTCAAAAAGTTTATGGAAAAATAGAATTAAAAGATAACAGGACTCATTCCATGAACTTTTTGAAGTACCTTCATATTTTCTCCCATGCCATAGGATGTTTCTTCACTCTAGATTGTTTCCTTTGCTGTACTGAAGCTTTTTAGTTTCATGCAATCCCATCTATCTACTTTTGTATTTGTTGTTTATGCTTTTGGGGTCATATCCAGAAAATCACTGCCAAGACCAATGTCACAGAACTTTTCCCCTGTGTTTTCTCCTAGTAGTTTCGCAGTTTCAGGTCTTAGGTTTAAGTCTTTAATTCATTTTGTATTGATTTTTTTATATGGTGTGAAATATGGGTCTAATTTCATTCTTCTGCATGTGAATAGCCAGTTTTCCCAACTTCACTTATTGAAAAGATTGTCCTTTCTCCATTCTGGTTTCTTGGCACCTTTGTTGAAAATCAGTTGACTATAAAAGCATGAATTTATTTCTGGGCTCTCTATCCACTTCCATTGGTCTGTGTGTTTGTTTTTATCTCAGTACCATGCTGTTTTGATTATGATACCTTTGCAGTAGATTTTCAAATCAGGTAATGTGATGCCTCTGATTTTGTTCTTTTTGCTTAAGATTGCCTTGGCTATTCTGGGTCTCTTGTGGTTCCATTCGAATTTTAGGATTTTTTTTTGTATTTCTGCAAAAAATGTCATTGGAAGTTTGATAGGAACTGCCCTGAGTTTGTAGATCACCTTGGGTAATATGGACATTTTAACATTAATTCTTGCAATCCATGAGCACGCCCTTGGCTATTCTGGGTCTCTTGTGGTTCCATTCGAATTTTAGGATTGTTTTTTGTATTTCTGCAAAAAATGTCATTGGAAGTTTGATAGGAACTGCCCTGAATTTGTAGATCACCTTGGGTAATATGGACATTTTAACATTAATTCTTGCAATCCATGAGCACGGGATATCTTTCCATTTATTTGCGTAGAAAGAATTTTTGTTTGTTTTGGCGGCTGGCTTGTACTGGGATTGAACCTTGGACCTTGGTGTTATTAGCACCATGCTCTAACCAACTGAGTTTACCAGCCGGCCCAGGCTTTCTTTATAAAGGAAACAGTGCCTTGTTTTTACATTTTGGCACAAGCTCCCTAACTTGTCACAGATCAGGACTTTGAGTAGCACTGTCTATACCTAAAGTATTTTTCTTAAACCTTCAATAAATAAATATAAGCACAAATTTTAAGAGATTATAATTCAATTTAATTAGCATTTAATGAGTACCAACTACATGTCCCGAATTTGACCAGGCATTTTGCGATGGGCTATGGGAGAAATCTGGGAGTTATGTGAGGAGAAGTGGGGCAGATTAAGCGGATAATAGAGTGAGGGTAAGAACCACATTTATTTAGAAACTTATAATCTAATAGAAAATGAAATATTCAAAGCAACTTCCCATGGGGTAAAGTGAGTTACTGATCAGTGGATGACATCTGCTAGTTCAATTTCTTAAATGGATAGTGCTCTTCAGTGAAACTCTGCGGACTAACTCTCTATTCTTGAATTTTTCAAGAGTCTCGATGTTGGTAAATAACAACACTGATTTTCTCCTCAGTGGAGCTGTAGAATAAATAGCAAGGCTGGAATCAGAGACAGCTACTCTGACCAAAGAGTGGAGGAATCTTCTCTTGAAGGGCTCTCCACACTTCTATAGAATAACAACAAAATCAATTAAGCTCTGTCTGAAGTTTAGTCTTCATTTTGGGAAGGATTCACTTCCCACTGCTTGTTCAGGGAACTGTTAAATGTGAAATAAGAAATTGCTTAAGACTTCTTTAATTTCATTTTCAGTCCTACTGCAAGGATTTTCAGGAATCTAATCATAGTAATTGGAAATGGAATAATGTTATCAAGGGAAAAAAGAAATAAGAGGTCTCTCAGGTAACCAAGATGGGATATCTAAAAAGGTGTGCTCTGACAAGTAAGAATTTTTAATTCCCAAAATTAACTACAGAAGGTGGCACAACCACAGAAGGAGGAACAAATAACCAAATATAAATATAAATGACTAGCTTAGACTTATAAGCATATTAGAAAGGCTAAAAAGCTTAAAAACAAGGAGAGGCTTCTGAATATAATACTTGAATTAATACAAAAGTTTTAAAGTTGTATTGCAAGCATGAAAAATTAAGGGGTAGTAAAGTCCCACGTATGGGGGCAGATAGTGTACTGTTAGATGACAATAAATGAATAATTGCTTAATTCCAATTTTATTCCTATTGCTTCCATTACGGAGAATGATCTTCACTTACTTGATGAATGAAAAACCAGACACAAAAGTACACATACCATTTTACATAAAGTTCAAAATATGCAAAATACTCCATAGTGTTAGAAATTAGGATATCTTTGGCGGTAGGTAGTACCTAGGAAAGGGACCCTGGGGTACAGATAATGTTCTCTTCATTTAGGAGCCGGTTACACAGATGTGTTCACTTTATGAAAAGTCATCAAACTGTACACTTAAGATGTGTGGACTTTTTTGTATGTATAAGTCAATAAAATGTTTTTTTAAAAAAAGCTAAGTCCAAAGTGTTCAGACTGGCAAGGAGCTCACCATACTCTAAGCTAAAGCTTTAGTTCATTTCTCTGGTCCAAATGACCCAAGAATCTGAAAGAATCTGCAAAATTCTTGTATGGTTGTTGAAACACATTTGTGTCCATTAAGGAGTTAAGGAGTTGCCAGGAAAGGCATCAGCAAGTATTTTTCAAATTTAATAAAAAACAAGGAAGGGGCACAGGAGAATGGATTTCAGAAACTATGTACTATACTAGTGAGCATGATATTGATGTTGGGCAAAAATTCAAAACCTGATATAAACATTTAAGAAAAATAAGCTAATTCCAATTTATCTTTGGGGTTTCAGCTTAAATTTTATTTCTTGAGACAAATCACCTATAAACCCCCAATTTAAAAAATCTCACCCTATCCTATTTTTCATATTTTATTTTTATTTTCCTATTTTTTCCTATTTTATTCACAATCTGTAAAGATATATGAGTATTTGGTTATTTAATTATATAATGTTCAAGTCCATGAGATAGTTGCTCAAATAGTGATGCCTCGGTGAATAATTAAATAAATTAATTTCCAATGAAGATTTCGTGAACACAATTAAAATTAACTGGCAACAGTATTAGTACTTTGTAAAACTTTACAGATTCGAAGAGCTACCTAGCCAGTGTATGACACAAAGTATGTATTAAATAATTATTAAATAAATAAATGCACAGGTCTATTTAGTTCTAGTGACTAAAAGAGTGTATACTCTCTCTAATACTGAAAAGTTTCAAGATGGTAATTTAATATAGACAAGTTTTAGGAATAAATTAGATCAAGAAATGGATCTAATCTAAGACAAACCCCAAGATTTGAAATAAGTTTTAAATCTATTTTTAAAAGTGTACATGTATACAGAGAATTCATTATATGTGTTTTCTTGATTGGTAATTTAAATACTTGCTTCAAATAAAATGTGTTCCCATGAAAGCACAATCTCATGAAGGTAACTCTAAAGCCCTCCAAAAACAATGGAAGAAAATAAATGAATCTTTTTTTTTTCCTTTTTGTCTTTTTTCGTGTCCGGCAACGGATCGCAACCCTCAGTGTCGCCCCCGTACCGGACCGGGACCGGCAACGGGATCGCAAACCTCGGTGCTGCGCCCACACCTCGCTCAGCCAGTGAGCGGGAACCGGTCTGTATGTGGGATCCGAACCCTTGGCGGGAGCACCGCCGCGCTCCCAAACGGCGCACTGTAGCAGTGCGCCACCGGGCCGGCCCAGAAAATAAATGAATCTTAACAGCAGTTGCATTTCTTTGGTAAGATATAAAGTTTTTCCACTTTTATTTATTTTTTTCAAGTATTTTTTAAAAATATGTATAACTTTTACATGGGGCAGGGGGGAGGAATACCGTTCAGCCCACAGCAAGAGGATATTAAGGAAAACGTAACTGACTTCATCAGATGTTGTGAGAATTTCAATGATGGTAAAGTACTTCACACACAATACCTACTACCCTCATATAAATGGAAGTTATTGTGAGTATATGCTATAAAAACTATGTAATGATGTAATTTTATGTCACGTGATTTTAGAAATAAGGTTTTCTTTGTTTCTTTTCTTTTTTTTTTTAGTGCTTTATCATTTACAAATCTTTCATATACATTCTCATTTGACCCTCACAACAACCCTGTGAGGTAGGCAGAACAGAGATTCTTCTCATTTAACAGACGAGGAAAGTGTATCTCAGAGCAGATAACTGATGTGCTCAAGGTTCTACAGTTAGTAAATAATTTGTATTAATATCAGTCTTTGGCCTAAAAATCCAGCACCTAACCTATCTACTTCACAGGGAAAATGAAATCAAGCCTAGAAAAATACTTTGAGGGAAAAACACACTATATGATTACACCCACAAACTATAATTTTACTTGATACATAGTTCATTCCCGTTCTCATCCCAGTCTGTGTGTGAACCCAAAATTTTAAGACAGGAAAATTGTGATCCTGTTTAAAGTTATACAAATTGCAATCAGGATAACTGCTATTACAGTATTAAGCAAATTGAAAAACAACACATAAAGGCCAATGTGAAATTAGGACTCACTAAAGCACAGAGCAAAGCAAAGCAAGATTATCAGACAGGGCATGATTAAACAGAAAGAAAATGTGGTGTCAGAGTTCAAACTGGCATACACAAAGTTATCTAAGGCAAGGTGGTGGCAAAGATGAGCTATTTGGTCCACGTTACATAAACAAGAGAAGATTCATGGGAACCCATGTAAAAGTATCTTATGTCACACAGATCTCTCCAGCTGCCTACAAGGAATAGAAACAAGTGTCGTCTTCATTTCAAAGAATGACTATGTATGCACACATCCTGAACTAAACCAAGGAACAGCTCCATGCTAAACTTCTTTGGCTAAAATAAAACTAGTACCATCATTTCTATCAGACTAATAAACTAATAAAGAATGTCTTTTAAGGTAAAGAATCAAATGACTGTGTTTAGGTTTTTTTTAGAATTTACTTTGGATTCTACTGCTTTAAGACCCAAAGAAAGTTATATTGAGTTTTTACTGATGATTCTAAGTGTATGTACTTACAACAGTTAAAGTGTGATAGATGAATTTAACATATTAAAAGAGCTCTATAGCATCTGTTCAGAAAAGATCATATACTATACAAACTATTCAAGTCAGGCAAAACCATTTTTCAGTGTCTTTTCAACTGAGAAGAATCCTATTTAGCATGCCTCCCCTTTTGAGGTGCCTCATACTGAACAAGCTTTGCTTTCTGTTTTTTATTTTCTTCTACCACGGCTTCATATCTCTCTTTCATTTATGCCAATTCGAAGTGCAGCAGCTCTATTTCCGGAATTTCTGGAGTAGCAGCTCCAAAGCGATGCTTTAAAGATCCAAAATACTATTAGGTTTCTCTGGCTCTTCATATGAGGCTGGTCATCGTATCCAGTGACCCCAACTTCAAGTACCTCTGGAACTGAGCACTTTGAGTCAGGGGCTTTGTAATGGGCCATATCGACAGCAGCCGCTGAGTAGGTGATGCCTGAGACCATGACTGGTGGTCTTTTGCCACAGTATTTTCTTTATTCAAGTTATACAGAACTTTAACATCAGAAAAATCTTCTAATTACTTTTCTTTAAAGGTAAATCACTCTTACCTTCCGCAGTTCAACTGTCACTTCATTTCTGTGTCTCCGCATTGTCTACAAAGAAAAATAAAGATAACATAAGTATAAAAACACTGATACTGCTAGTATATAAATTAATGTCTCAGGCATTTGAAATTTAAATTTTTTTATAAGTAATTTAATTTTAAGGATTAAGGACTAACCCGTTTTAGACTTTAAATGATGAATCACACATAATTAGTTAAAAAGCCAAAACTGTCTATTTTACTGAACAGCTAATTCTGTGGAAAGTGGAAGGTGGGTTTTGGCTACTTAGGATTCATTCCCCCATCTTAATTGTACCCAGCTTTCTATGGGGAATTATATCCTCCCCATTGTGTACAGTTCTTGATGAAACAACCTACGGTGTCTCACTCTCTCCTAGCTTAATACCAGTAGAACTCTTTCCCTTATAACTCTGAATCTTAAGCAAAGTGGAAAGGAAAAAGAGGGCACATTAAATTTCAAATGAAGAATTTGGACAAGGTAGTGAATAACGCCTATAGATCATTCACTTGCTCTATTCCCAGTTCTCCTGTGTCCCTACTCATTCTATGAGCTACCCTATATTCTTCCAATAAATTAGGCTTTGCTTAAGTCAGCTGGAGCAGATTTTTGATGTCTGCAACCAATGAATTCTATCTCTAATGATTCATGTTTTTTTGTTTTTTTTTGTCTTTTGTCTTTTTTCCGTGTCCGGCAACGGATCGCAACCCTCAGTGTTGCCCCCGCACCGGACCGGGGACTGGCAACGGGATCGCAAGCCTTGGTGTTGCACCCGCGCCTCACCCAGCCAGTGAGCGGGAGCCGGTCTGCATGTGGGATCCGAACCCTCGGACGGGAGCGCCGCCGCGCTTCCCAAGCGGCGCACTATCCAGTGCGCCACTGGGCCGGCCCATGATTCATGTTTTTAAAAATGTATCTCATTGCCATTGCATTAAAACTGCATGAAAATGAAAATAAGTTTGAGATAGATATTTATATGAAAAGGTAAAGAAGTATCCTTCTAAGTTTATAAAGAGGCTCTGTCAGGCATATGTTATCAAAAACCACTGAAATAACTATATATTGCCCCCCTCTGACACACTGATATAATGAACCCGCGCCTCACCCAGCCAGTGAGCGGGAGCCGGTCTGCATGTGGGATCCGAACCCTCGGACGGGAGCGCCGCCGCGCTTCCCAAGCGGCGCCCTATCCAGTGCGCCACTGGGCCGGCCCATGATTCATGTTTTTAAAAATGTATCTCATTGCCATTGCATTATAACTGCATGAAAATGAAAATAAGTTTGAGATAGATATTTATATGAAAAGGTAAAGAAGTATCCTTCTAAGTTTATAAAGAGGCTCTGTCAGGCATATGTTATCAAAAACCACTGAAATAACTATATATTGCCCCCCTCTGACACACTGATATAATGAATTCTTCTATTACAGATAAATATGGTCACATGCCTTTAATATACTGCCAGATTCAGCATGCTATTTTGTTCAATAATTCTCTAGTTGTTGTATCTCTTAAGCCAGTGATAAAGTAATCTCTCTTGAAGGAAAAAAATCCCATAGAATCCAAATTACAAAGTTTGCTAAATATATTGAAATAATAATCTAGATATAAACTTAAATATAAATATATATTAAATGTAAACAAAACTGCCAAACAAAATTCTAATTAGTTGCATTTATCTAATGTGATGGAATGATGCACTGATATAACTATTATTACTCATAAGGCAAAAGTAGAAAGACAGAGAGCACCTTGAATCTAATTCTTTATTTAATATGTTTCTTATTTTGACTTCAATACTATTAATACAGAGAGTGCCTTATGCTTAAGCTCATCAAAGTAGTAACGAATGTTGAACTATCTTCAAATTCTAATGGTAATGAGGTGTTATTTGATAACTGTAAATTATTTTCATTCACTTGAAGATTAGACTTGTACCCTTGTTAAAATCTGCCTAAATGAATATCTAATACAATTGTCACTATAAGTGAAAAGAAAAAATTTTTTCACTGCAATAACTACTACATTCAATTGTTTATGAATTGTTATAAGATGATGCATAACAATAAAAAGAAAAGATCTAGGCAGTATATCTACTCCAAAATATCATTAAATTTCTGCTATATTATCTGTAATTCACATTAAGATACTTCTGCATAGATAGGAGTAGTGAGTTAACTTTTGAAGAACTCTAAATTAGGAATCCACACTTCAGAGGTGGTGAGTTAAACATTTAAAACACCCTAATCAGAATTAGCTTCCATGCAATAAGTACTTGGAAAATCAACATCTCAATTTAGTTGTTAATCAGCATAAGAAAAGTTGGAAGTAAATTTTTATTGCAGATATGGAATTGCTATTCAAGGTAATATGGATTGACCAGAAACACAGGCTCTTCAATTCTTATCTGTTTGGGGTTAAAGAATCTGGCAAACCTTGCAGCCCATCTTAAGAGAATTTTTGAGTCTACAACCCCCTTTTATCCTTCATTTCCACCCCTTCCTGGAGGATTTTGTCATTTAATCCTAGTCAGAACACTGAATATTGACTAAGGGTTGAAGTTAACAAGCTATATGACTTCTTGTGACTGCTTGATAATACATATTTGTATATGTAGCAGAATTCTGTCTAAGGCTTGTTTTATTTTAATATAACTCATTGGTAGTAAGAGTTCTAATGCAAAAAATATCTATTATCCTCTCTCTCTCTCTAATAGTTACAGGCCATTTATTCACCCAAAAGAACCACATGAGTGTAAATGGCCAAACTGGCTTAGGTCAGTTAACAAGAGGTACTGACTACTATGCATGAAACAAGTACCTCTGAGTTAGTCATGACTTATTCTGCTCTCTGTTTGAAGTACAGAAAAAAATGGACTCTCCTCCCTCACATTCTTCCAAAGTAAGTTCATCTACTCTCATGTCTTCAATAATTGATGACCATTCCCAAATATCTACCTTTAGTCCAGTCCTCCCTTCCTAAACTCCAAATCTGTAAGTCATTCACCTATTCAACAAACTGAATATTCATCCATTCAACAAAAATTTACTGAATGCATCTAAAATACAGTGGGCAATAAGCTTGCAATTAGGAGGGAAGTACCGACCTTACAGTCTAGTACAGGGATTAGCAAACAATAACCTGTGGGTCAAATCTGGTGAGCTGTCTGTTTCCATAAGCCCTAACATAAATCATTTGTACATTTTCAAGTAGTTTATCAATGATATTTAGTACCTACATCTTGTCCTTATTTTTGCCTCTCTGCCCCCAAAGGCTTAAATATTTACTATATGTCCTTTTAAGAAAGTTAGCCAACATCTGGTCTAGTTAAAAAGACAAAAAACAATAAGTAACAATAAGCAGTGATAAAAAATGTGTTAAATGTTGAGATAGAAAAGTAAACAATAACATTCTATATCCTAAGGAGATATAATCAGAAGGTCAGGAAATGGCTCCCTGAAGGATCAACATATGTGTGTATAATGGGTAGGGTAGGGTAGAGGACAGATTGTTGTAAGGCTTCAAACTCAGCATGCTTAAAACTAATATACTCGCTCCCTTTCAGCCACCTCCACCGAAAACAAAAAACCCCAAACTCCCAGTATCTACTCTTCCATCCAAACAGCTGCAAGAAACCTAATCCTGGGAGATCATCCTGTCTACTTACTCTGTCATCCTTTGACATCCAACAAGTCACCAAAAGAGGATTCAAACCTTCTGGCTCCATTGCCACTATCTGAGATTAAGCCACTATTATCTCACCTGGACCAGTACAATAGCCTAAGTAGTCTCCTTCCACACACTGAATTAATTTTCCACAACGCAGCCAGAGGGTTCTTTTTAAAATGCAAACCTATGTTGTCATTCTCTTTAATAAAACCTCTCAATGAATTTTTAAATCTCTTGGAATCCCCTACCCCAGACACACAAAATGTCATCAGGACAGCCAAACCAAAACCCCACAGATAAAACTACAAGATTGTGAGACAAGGCATCCCCATGAATTCTCAAATATAAGCAGGATTTGGTGAAATCACTAACTATAGCACTCACACAGTATCAGCATGTATGCAAAAGGAAATGGAAGGACAGAAGTAACAGGACGACTGAAGAAACTGAGGACAGCAGGAACCCCCCTTCCCCCTCATGACTGATTAGAGACTTTGGAAAGGTAACTTGAGAACAGCTGCAAATGGAAGGGTTCTCTGCACACACCAACACTGTAAGGTATGATGGGGCTAGACTCAAAAACTAGGAGCTGAAGTCTCTTTCCTGGACAATGCCCTACAATGAAAAGAAACTGCTTAGGAGTACGTAGAATCCAATGTAAGCAAGACAGGCACGATACGGGCAAAAGAAAAAGACAGAGGTCCAGATAAAAGTGGGGAAGTGAACAAAGCCAGGTTTCGGAAAACAGGAAGCCATCTCTATTTTAAAAAATCGTTTTGTAAAAAACAAACAAACAAACAAACAAACAAACAAAACCAGAAAAAGGAGTGCTGAATGGTGAAGCTAGAAAAGCTATCCTGACTCACCACTTAGAAGTTCAGGAAAATCTATCAAAAAATGAACAGAAAAAGACTGAGGTTGAATCCCATGCTATAAGAAATAAGAAGAAACAGACTGTTGGGCCGGCCCGGTGGCGCACTGGAGAGTGCGCCGCCTGGGAGCGCGGCGGTGCTCCCGCCGAGGGTTCGGATCACATGTGGAGACCGGTTCCCACTCACTGGTTGAGCGCGGTGCGGGCGCAGCACCGAGGCTTGCGATCCTGTTGCCGGTCAGTAAAAAAGACAAAAAGGAAAAAAAAAAAAGAAAAAAGAAACAGACTGTTGATGTTTCCTGCTGAAAAGACACACTCATGAAACTGATGAAAACTTTATCTTAGAAAATAATAGAAAATGTGAAAGAACATAAATCAGAATTAGAAAAACCAGAAATGAGGTGCTAGAGACAAGGAAAGAATTAGAAATCAAAAATTATTTCAGAAGGGAAACCCAGCCAAAAACAATCTTAAGAGCCAATACACAACAAATAGTGCTTGAGAGAAATAAAATATGTAAATAAAAATTTAGTCTAAAAGAAAAAAAGGTGAAAATTATCAAAATGAAAGCAACAATTAAGAGGATAAGCAAAGAAGATCCTAAAGACATATAACAGAGTCCTCAAAGAAGAAAACCAACGCAATGAGATAGAGCAAATACTTAACACTACAATTAAAAAATTACTGAAATTAGGAGAGTTGAAATAAAATACTGTAAGAGTAAGAAGGTACTTCAAAAAGTTTGTGGAAAAATATAATTAAAAAGTAATCTGAATTTTTCCATGAACTTTCTGAAGACCCCTCGTATACCCACGTATCTTGGAAATCAATCCAGAAAGACCAACACTGAGAAATACACTAATAAAACTAATGGAATTCCAAAAAGAAAAGAAAAATGCCTCTATCGAGCAAAAAGTAGTAATTTATAAGGTAATACTTCATGCCAGAAAATAATGGAGGAACAAATGCAAAATGCTCAAGGAAAGAAAATGAAAGTAAGGATGCAGTCAAAACCACTAAATTTAAAGTGTACAGGAGGCAAACCAACTGTTATAAACACAGCTCTATAACTACTGTTTGTTTATACAAGTCCTTCCTGAAGAATTTAATAGAGAATAGTCATCACACACCCAAAATATCTAAAAAGATATCAATATAAGGTGATGGTGAGGATTAAACTTATTTACCTGTAGAACTAAGATTAAATAGTCCTTATAAGGGATAAAAGAGAGCACATAATTGCTATATGCCGTGACAATGGAGACAGAAAAATGGGGAGGAGGATGGGAAGTGTATATGAAAAACAGAGCAAGCATATTGATAGCCTTATAGCTATTACCTGGAGAGAAAAGGAAGTTACATCACTTTGATACAATAAAAAGAAAAAAAAATTAGATCACTCTAGATGCTAAGTGAGAGTGAGATGGAGAAGAGGTTAAAGCAATGCTGAGAAAGAAATTTATAGCCCCAAAGTACATTAGAAAAGAGGGAAAGTCTCAGACCAATAATCAAAGCTCCCAACTCAAGACCCTAGAGAATGAAAAGCAAAATAAATCCAAAACAAGCAGAAGGAAGGATGAACAGAAATCAGTGAAATTGAAAACAGAAAAGTAGTGAAAATTAATGAAACAAAGAGATTGTTCTTCGAAAAAAATCAGTAAAATCGACACAAAACTGACAAAAAAAAGAGAAAAGACAAATTACCAATATCAAAAATGAAAAAGGTGGTATCACTACAGACCCTGCAGATATCAAAAGAATAATAAGGGAATACTACAAACAACTCTATATACATAAATGTGACCATTTAGATGAAATGGACCAATTCCTCAAAAAGCAAGAACTATCACGCCTCACCCACTATGAAACAGTTTGAACAACACTATAACTACTAAGGGAATTAAATTTGTAGTTTAAAAACTTTCCTTCCAGGCACAAATGGTTTAACTAGAGAATTCTTCCAAATGTCTAAAGAACTAGCACCAATTCTACACACTCTCCAAAAAACAGGTAACGAAACCCTTTCCAATGCATTTTATGAAGCTAGTACTAACCTGACAAAAGTCAAACAAGATGGTATTAAAAACAAAACAAAACAAAACAAACAAAATGTAGGCCAATATTCCTCATGAATATAGATGCAAAAATCTTTAGTAAAATATTACTAGATAAAATCCAATATGCTTGATGGAGTTTGGATGTGTTGTCCACTCCAAAACTCATGTGGAAATCTGATCTCCAATGTGGCAGTGTTGGGAACTGATTGAGTCATGTGGGCGGATACCTTATGAATGTATTAATGTTCTCCCTGGGGGAGGGGGAGTAATGAGTGAGTTCTCACTCTATTAGTTCCTGTGAGAGCTTGTTGTTTATAGGAGTACCCTGGCACCTCCTCTCTTTCTCTCTTTCTTGCTTCCTCTCACCATGTGATCTGCTTGTACCCGCTGGCTGCCTGCCACTTTTCTGCCATGAGTAGAAGCAGTCTGAGGCCCATGCCAGACGCAGCTGTCCCAGAATCGTAAGCCAAATAAACCTCTTTCCTTTATAAATTACCCAGTCTCAGGTATTTCTGTTATAGCGACACAAAACAGACTAAAACAATGCTTAAAGAATTATTCACCATGACCAAATGGACTTCATTCCAGGGATACAAGGCTTGTTCTCTCTT
>NW_007730129.1:81548-89606 GCF_000696425.1 Galeopterus variegatus | reverse complement strand
GTAAGCCAAATAAACCTCTTTCCTTTATAAATTACCCAGTCTCAGGTATTTCTGTTATAGCGACACAAAACAGACTAAAACAATGCAAAAAGAATTATTCACCATGACCAAATGGACTTCATTCCAGGGATACAAGGCTTGTTCTCTCTTTGAAAATCGTTGTAAACCATATCAACAGGCAAAAGAAGAAAAACCCATGATCATATCAATGCACAAAAAGTTTTTGTCAAAATTCAATGCCCACTCATAATAAAAACAGAAAAATAGCAACAGAGGGGAACTTCCTCAACTTGAAAACAGAACTACAAAAAAAATCATTAAGTTAACATCTTAATAGCAAAAGTCTGAGTATTTTCCCTTAAGATTGAGAACAATACAAGGATGTCCATTCTCACTGCTCTTATTCAACATAGTGTGGAAGTTCCAGCCAGTAAAATAAAGCAAGAAAAGAAAGTAAAAGGCATATAGATCAGAAAGCAAATGGTCCCTATTTCCAGATAACATGATTGTCTATACAGAAAATCCCAAGGAGTGTACCAAAAAACTTCCAGATCTAGATCTAATAAATGAGTTCAACAAGGTCACAGGATACAAGATAAAAATATAAAAATCAACTGTATTTCTATATGCCATCAATGAACACATGAACACTAAAATTAAAAATACAAACAATATCATTTATAGTCTCTCAAAAAATTAAACACTTAAGTACGAAGCTGACAAAACATGCAAAGGACATTTATGTGAAAACTACATGACACTAATGAAAGAATTCAATGAAGATCTAAATAAATGGAGAGACATACTGTGTTTATAAATTGGTAGACTCAACTTGCTAAAGATGTCAATTCTCCCCACACTGATATACAGGTTTAACACAATTCCTATCAAAATCCCAGCAATATTTTCTGTAGATATAGAAAAGACTATTCTAAAATTTATATGGAAAAGCAAAGTAACTAGAATAGCGAAAACAATTCTGAAAAAAGGGGGAGGAATCAGTCTAGCCAATTTCAAGGTTTATTACACACCTACAGAAATAAACACTGTGTGATACTGGTGGAGGGATATATACATTGAACAATGAAACAGAATGGAGAACCCAGAATAGCCCTACACAAATAAGCCCAATTGATTTTTTGAAGTGCAAAAACAATTAGTGGAATATTTCACTGGATTTTTCAACAAATGGGCTGGACCAGGTAGACACTGATAGATAAAAATATGAACCTTGACTTAAGCCTCACATCTTAGAAAAAAATTAACTCAAAATGGATCGCACTTAAGTGTAAAACTACAAAACTTTCACCCCACAACCAGCCACACTGCCAGTGCCAAGGAGCATGCCAAAAACATCACTTCCATGTGAATGGCCCACCACAGCCACCACAATAACCATGGCTGCCGCGAAAGCGGCTAGACACCACAACCACCATGCAGATTGTCCGCCAACCACCGGAGTGCACTGACACAGGAGCATCACCAGCAGAGATAAAAGAAGAGGATGTCTCTCTTCACAAAACCCATTTCAGAGTGACAGAAGAAGCATCTCCTGTATGATAGTGTCACCTCTCCCAGGGTGATGGAGAGGCAAAGGATTACTCAAAGCCCATTTCTTCTGAGCAGTGAGAAGCCCCAAAGGGGTTAATTTCCAGGAACCCTCAAGAGAGCAGCATTCCTTGGAAAATAACACCAAACTAGGCTCTTCTCTCAGCATTTATTCTCCAGGCCAGAAAGTTACAGAAAAGGAACATAGGTAGTTACAAAAAGAACAGTAAAATAATTGGCATGGCAACAATCATTAGGTTTAGCTGCACCAAGGACATCCGCCCTTGGTGCTAGTAATTTTGCTGTGTTACAATTCTTAATCTACAAGAGACTTTAGCCCAGGGAAAGTTTCCTGTCTTTTGCAAGCTTAACATTTCTATGTGTAATTTATAAAAGTTAGGCTATACCTGAAACTACAGGGCCTTGGAAGCTAGGCCCTGTGAAATACAATTTACTTTATAAATTTTAGTGTACTCCACAATAATATTGGGGGACCTGATCACACTTCTCGGCATCAGACAGATCATCTAGGCAACAAATCAACAGAGTAATCATTATTCTTTTAGAAGGAGAGGAGAAATCTAGGGTAATCCGGGGGAGGGAGGAGGGAGAGGGTGATGGGGAAAGATTGGACAAGGAGCATAAAGAATAATTACGATTTGTAACAATATATATGCTACTAATACTGATTTGATCAACATATCTCAATGTTGAACCCCCAAAATATGTATAATCAATTCTGATTCAATAATAGATAGATAGATAGATAGATAGATAGATAGATAGATAGATAGATAGATAGATAGATAGATAGATAGATAGATAGATAGATAGATAGATAGATAGATAGATAGATAGATAGATAGATAGATAGATAGATAGATAGATAGATAGATAGATAGATAGATAGATAGATAGATAGATAGATAGATAGATAGATAGATAGATAGATAGATAGATAGATAGATAGATAGATAGATAGATAGATAGATAGATAGATAGATAGATAGATAGATAGATAGATAGATAGATAGATAGATAGATAGATAGATAGATAAACTACAAAACTTTTAGGAAAAAACATAGATAAATCCTCAGGGTCTGGGGCTATGCAAACACTTAGTACACTTGACCCTAAAAGCTTGACCTGTTACAGGAATAGTTGGTAAAGTGGACCTCATCAAAATTAAAATATTTTGCTATGTGAAGCCCATGTGAAAAATATACAAAGAGAAGCTAAAAAAAAATTTGCAAACCACATATCTAATAAGGAATTAGTATCTAGAATATATAAACAACTCTCAAATCTCAACAGCTAAACCACCAACCAACTGAATTAGAAATTGGGCAAAAGAAATAGAGACATTATATAGATGGTAAATAAGCACATGGAAAGATGTTCAGTATTATTAGCCATTAGAAAGATGCAAATTAAAACCGCAATGAGGGCCAGCCCGGTGGTGCATTCAGTGGAGTGTGGCGCTTGGGAGTGCGGTGGCGCTCCCGCCGAGGGTTCGGATCCCATATACAGACCGGTCCACTCACTGGTTGAGCGCAGTGTGGGCGCGACACTGAGGGTTGCGATCCCATTACCGGTCACGAAAAAAGACAAAAAGGAAAAAAAACAAAAACAAAAAAACCGCAATGAGATCTTACTATACATCTAAAATAAAAAGCTGTGACAATACCCAATTCTGGGAACATGTAGAGTTTTCACACATTGCTGGTGAAAATGTAAAATGGTACCATCTGAAATGCAGTTTAGCAGCTTCTTAAACTAAACAGGTAACTCCCATAGGGCCTGTGAGGTAAACAGAATAGTTTAGTCAGGGCCCCTGCCAAGGTCCGGGTGGGGGTCAAGCAGCACATTTCTATGTAAACAAGTTGTGTGGGTGGAGTTAGTGCGCATGCCCACCAATGTATCTTTTTAGTTTTGTTGCTATTGTGTGTTCTGCAGTTTGTGAAGCAGTGCTGGCCAGCAGAGCTTGCATCTAAAAATACAGCATGTTTACTTTGCTGGCAGCTGTTCAGTTTTTCTTTGGACTTTGCTGTAGCAGTTGAGTTTCTGAGTTCCTCTTTGTACTGCCTAGGCATTAGATGTGTGCGTGCTGAATAAAGACTATTCTTTCTTTACCTATGGCTCCAAGGACCTTTTTGCTGTTACCTAGCTCATAGACCTGCGTGTGAAGGGCTTGTGAACAGTCTCGAGGGGTCTGTGAGCTCCAGACCCAGCCCTAGCTCTACAGGGCCCAGCAACTGCACTTCTGGACATGTATCCCAGAGAAATGAAAACTTATGTTGACAAGAAATCTGTACACAAATGTTTACAACAGCTTTATTCCTAATAGCCAAAATTTGAAAGCAACCCAGGTGTCCTTCACAGCTTGAACAAATTGGTTCATCCATACCATGAAATACTACCCAGCAAAAAAAAGGAACAAACTATTAATGCAAGCCACAACTTGGATGACTTTCCAGGGAATTATGCTGAGAGAAAAAGGTAATCTCAAAAGGTTACATACCACATGATTCCATGTACATAACATTCATCTGATAACAAAATTATAGAAATGGAAAACAAATTTGTGGTTGCCAGGGGTTGAGAAAGGGTAGAGGTTGGGAAGAAGTGGATATGACTGCAAAAGGGCAACATGAGAGATCATGTGGTGCTGGAAATGTTCTTTATCTTGACTGTATAAAAACCAATATTGTAGTATAGTTCTGCAAGATGTTACCACTGGGGGAAACTGGGTAAAGGGCTAATAGAATCTCTCTGTATTATATTTTACAATTTCACGTGAATCTACAATTACTTCAAAATAAAAGTCAATTTTTAAAAAGGACATCAAATGCTGAGGGGGAGGGGGAAGAAGAGGTCACAACCAATTTCAATAATGTGCATAAATAGGAAATCAGTAGATAATAACAAAAAAGAGGACTAAATAAAGCTAACCACTGTAACAAAAATATAAACCTTCCAAAATACCAAAATTAAACTAAAAAAGAATAAATAAAACAGATCACATACAACAACTATTTACACATAAATATAAAAGAATATTTAGAAATAGGGTAAAAATGATAAGGAAACTAGGATATTTTTGACTTTAAAACCATGAAAATGAATTACATATGTATATGAAAAAATCAAATTTAATGGCTGGCCAGTTAGCTCTGTTGGTTAGAGTGTGGCACTGATAACACCAAGGTCCAGGGCTCAATTCCTCTATTGGCTAGTCACCAAAAAAAAAAAGAGAGAGAGAGAGAGAGAGAGAGAAAAGCTATCCCTAAAAATAAAAAATAACCTAAATGTGTGTCTATGTGATAACATTATCACAGTATCCCATGGAACTTTTTAACAATTAATTTGACTGTATATCCCCAATCAACCCTAAAGACAAGAGAATTACAAAAAAAATTTCAAACTGTTTTCAGTAATCCTGTTATAAGACTGTTGTGTATGTATTTGAATAAAACAAATGAGTAATGTGATATTCTATCATTCCTGGTGTCAGAGAAAACCAGGAATTCCAGACTGGGAAAAAATGGATATATGTATGATAGAAGAGGAATTCCAAAGTGGGAAAAAATGGATAGATGTATGATAAAAGAGGTTTAGTAAAACCCTGTGGTTTTTGAATTTGAATTGGAAGTATCAATATATGCCACATTTTACATACATATAATCCCTAAATCTGTCTACTCCAAGGTGTCCACTTAAAGACCTGTATCTAATCTCCAAGGCCTAGAAACAATGACCAAATCAGTACATAGACAGTGGTCTCAAAATATCACTAAAAGGAACTAGAAGAGAATTGGCTGATTCCAACCAAGAGGCAGAAAAGGTACAAGGTAAGCTTGGAATATCTTAACATACCAGATATTAAAGATTACTAGAGTCCTGTTGAAAATGCTCAGAAGTCAACATAAAGAGGCTCCAATTGTTAAAAGATGGTACAAATCAGAGTACTGATAAGGATTATAACTACAATTATTTGAACACATGTTTCAATCTATGAATTCAGAACATGAAACAAAAACAAAAACAAAAAACCCCCAAACAACAAATTGGTCATCATTGAAGGATGCTAACAAACCACCTCATTATTTTGAAACCTGAAAAAGGGCACTCATTTTGCCTTTCCTAAGCAAATTTTATCATGAAGTAACCTAAGCAATTAATAAATGAGGGTAAGCTTCTCTTTATATAAGTATTCTCGCTAATAAAGAATGAATGATAGAATATCACCATTTTACAACTCTTAGTGCAGAACATTTAGGCAATATTCCCCAGTGACTATTAATGTAACAGAAAGAGAAAACCAGACTCTATGTGCCTCTTGATGGAAGAAAAATCCATCACGTATGTTGCAGTCTTGTTCTTCCCCGCCCCTGTAAATAATCTGAATCTGATAAATCCTCCAAATTCAACTATGAATTTACAGTAAATACAGTGGACAGATAAACATGTTAAATGATACCAAAAGATATAAAACCCTGATTATGAGAAACTCTATGAAGCCAATTTCTTCAACAAATAAAGTGCACAGAAAAAGACAAAGATAGTGAAATTAAAAGACCATAGATTAAAAAAGAGACCTCAAACTCATATCAATCAATCACAATGTATAGAACTTGTGATGACTGATTTTGAGCATCAACTTGACTGGATTAAGGGATACCAAAAAGCCGGTAAGGCATTATTCTCATCAGTACTGAGCCCATCCCTCTTCTGCTGAAAGGCAAAGCCAAGTGGCTCAGTGTTTGATTAGAGTGATTGGGCTGCCCCAGGTGTGTCTCTGGAATAAACTGGTGTTTGAATCAGTGGACTGAGTGATGAATGTCTGTCCTCACTGTGGATGGGCACCATCCAATCAGCTGGACGCCTGGATAGAACAAAAAAGCAGAGGAAGGATGAATTCTTGCACTCTCTTCCAGAACCAGGAAGCCCTTCTTTTCCTGCCCTTGGATGTCACAACTCCAGTAACTATGGTCTTTGGACTCTGGGAACTTGCACTAGCACTCTCCCTCCCCACCTCCCCCAGTCCCACTGCTAGCTCTCAGGCCTTTGACCTCAGACTGAGCCACACTACTGGCTTCCCTGGTACTCCCGCTTGCAGACAGCCTGTCATGGGACTTGCTGGCTTCCACTTGTCAGCTGACCAATCCAATTCCCCTAATAAATCTCTTCTCACCTCTCTATATCCTGTCAGTTCTGTCTCTGGAGAACCCTGACTAAAACAGACCTTATGTGGACACTGATCCAAATAGTTAAAAAATAGAACATTTAAGATGATTGGAAATGACTGGGTAATTGATAGTTTTAAAGGAATTACTGTTAGGATTGGGTTTTTTTGTATGTATGTATGTGCATGGGAGGGAAGAGTGATCACAGTATTGTGTTGATTAAGGATCCTTATATTTTAAATGATGTACATCTTTTTTTTTTTTTTGTCTTTTGTCTTTTTCCGTGTCCGGCAACGGATCACAACCCTCAGTGTTGTCCCTGTACCGGACCGGGGACCGGCAACGGGATTGCAGCCCTCGGTGTTGCTCCCGCGCCTCGCTCAGCCAGTGAGTGGGAACCGGTCTGTATGTGGGATCCGAACCCTCGGGCGGGAGCGCCGCCGCGCTTCCCAAGCGGCGCACTATCCAGTGCGCCACCGGGCCGGCCCCATGATGTACATCTTAATAACAAAAGCAGTACATGTCACTTCTGGAAGATCACACACTCTGAGAGGCCATCTGTTCATCTGTTCCATTACAACTGGATTCTAGCTATAACAGAAAAAATAGTCTGTAATGCATTGCTGAATTCATATTAGTAGTAAAGAGGTGGGAGATGAACCAGTAAAGTTAAACCTAAGGGGGAAGTCATAAAAGGTAAATAAGTGGAAATGAAAGTATGAAGGTAATTGCCTATTTCACACTGGGAACAGAAATTAAGTCCTGGTCCCTAATGCAAAGTTGGAGAGCTAAACCTTAAGACATCTCATTTAGCCAAAACCCTCAATTTGGCCAAAACTGACTGTTTCTCAACAGAAGCAAATGTAAATCTTTACTACAGAAAAGCAGTTCCTTTAGGCTCTCAGGATTAAATAAAAGTCATCAAATACATAAGAAAATTAACTACCATATACAGAGTCATAACCATAAATGAGTGAATGGCCACAACTAAGAAGAATATAGGCCCATCACCACACTTGGAATCAGAATACTAGAATTAAGTTATAAAATGTAAAACAACTATAGCAAATATAAAGAACAGAAAAACAGAATTTAAAATATCAGCAAGCAAGAAGAAATGATCAGAAATGACCAAAGACTGAAACATATTAACATGCAAGAACCTTGAAAACATGCTGAGTGAAAGAAGTCAGTCACAAAAGACTACATATTATGAGATTCCATCTTTATGAATGTCCAGAACAGGCAAATCTATAGAGATGGAAATTAGGTAAATAGTTATTTAGATCGGGGGGGGGGGGGGGAGGGGGGGGCATGGGGGGG
>NW_007730129.1:76535-81228 GCF_000696425.1 Galeopterus variegatus | reverse complement strand
GGGGGGGGGGGGGGGGGGGGGAAGAGGGGGACATGGGAGGGTAATTGCTAAAGGCTATATAAGGTTTCTTTTTGTGGTGATGAAAACATTCTAAAATTGATTGTGGTTATGGATGCACCATCTCTATGAAAATATTAAAAACCACTGAGTTGTATATTTTAAACAGGTGAATTGCATGGTATGTGAATTATACTCGATAAAGCTGTTTTTAAACAAAGAAGTCTACACAAATAAGTCTATACAAATCCCCATACAAATCAGCCTTGGCGAATGTATGAATGAATAAATAAATCAGATCAAGACTTCTATTATCTAACAACCAATTTACAGGGAATACAAGGAACAGAAGGACATACTAAATGACACCACAGTGATGCAATCAGCAAAATCCGGGACAAACCACCCTATTTCTCTTACAGCAACAAGGCAAAAATGGGGGACAGGCAGTTTGGGAAATGGAGAGGGAACTACAGATTAAAAGAGACTTAAGAGACATATCAATTAATCAAAATAAAAAGACCTTATTTGGCTACTAATCCAAATAACATTAGTATTTCTGTGCTGCGTAATGACATTTCGGTCAGCAATAGCCTGCATATATGACAGTGGTCCCATTAAGACTATAATGGCTATACCATATAGCCTAGGTGTGTAGTAGGCTATACCATCTAGGGTTAGGTAAGTATACTCTGTGATGTCTGCACAGTGATGAAATCACCTACCAATGCATTTCTCAAAATGTATCCCCACCATTAAGCAACACGACTGTATCATGTATTTTATACACACACACACGTATGTGTATGTGATACATATAGAAGACAACTGGGGAAATGTGAAACTGGATATTTAATAGTGAAGTACTACTGTTAATTATATTTAGCTGTAATTTTTTAAAATTCCTGACTTTTAAGGATATATAGTAAATATATATTCAGATTAAAGTGAAAAATAAAGTCACCAATAGAAGAGAGTCTCCAAATAAACCTAAACATATATGAAAACTTATATGGCAGAGATGGCATCACAGACCACTGGAAAAAGACCATTCAGTAAATGGTACTGGGCCAACTAATTATCCATGAAAGGAAAAAAAAATGAAACTGGATACCTATTATACCACCATACAGACAAATCAATTCCAGATGGATTGAAACTTGCAAAAGCAATGCTCTGAATTTTTTTAAGGAAAAAATATTTTTTTAAAAATTGAAACATATTGATTGTACATATTTATGGGGTAGAGTGATTTTTTTTTTTTCCTTTTTGTCTTTTTTCGTGTCCGGCAACGGATCGCAACCCTCAGTGTCGCGCCCGTACCGGACCAGGACCAGCAACGGGATCGCAACCCTCGGCGCTGCGCCTGCACCTCGCTTAGCCAGTGAGCGGGAACCGGTCTGTATGTGGGATCCGAACCCTCGGCGGGAGCGCCGCCGCGCTCCGAAGCGGCGCACTGTAGCAGTGTGCCACCGGGCCGGCCCTAGAGTGATGTTTTAATACATGTATACAATATGTAGTGATCAAATCAGATTAGTTAGCAAATTCATCATCGCAGAAATTTGTCATTTTTTTTTGATGAGAACATTTAGGCTCCTCTCTTCTAGCCATCTGAGAACATACAATAAATTATTGTTAATTATAGATGCCTAGCACTACTGCACACCACTAGAACTTATTTTTCCTGTCTAGCTGTAATTTTGTGTGAAAATATCTTTATGTTACCTGAATGGAGAAAGGTTTCTTAAGCAGGACACAGTGCTAAAAGCAAAAGAATAACTACATAAGAACTCCTGTTCTTTAAAAGATTCCACACAGAAAGTGAAAAGACAAGCCAAACTGGAAGGATATCTGAAGCATAAATAGTGAATAATGACTGTCTAAAATACATAAAGTACTCCTACATATCAATAGAAAAATATGTAGAAAGACAAGAACAGGCATTTCAGAGGACATAATGATAGCAAACATGAAAAGATGGCCAACCTCACTAATAAGGAAAATGCAAATTGAGACCACAATAAGATACCACATTACTCTTACTAGATTGCCCAAAACTAATTACATCACCAAGTGTTCATGAAGATGCAAAACAATTGGTGAACTGTCAGTACAACCATTTTGGGGAAACAATTTGGCAAAATCTAGTAAAGTTGAAAAACACCTAAAGACACTGCAATTCCACTTCAATGTATAAACCCTACAGAAGCTCTTGCATGTATGCACCATGAGACATATACAAGCAGTTTCTTGGCATTATTGATTTGCAATAGCAAAAAATAAAAAAAAAAAAAAATTTTTTTTTTTTTTTTTTTGTGACCGGTAAGGGGATCGGAACCCTTGGCTTGTTGTCGCCCACACCGCACTCAGCCAGTGAGCGCACAGGCCATCCCTATATAGGATCCGAACCTGCGGCCTCAGCGTGCCCAGCGCCGCACTCTCTCGAGTGAGCCACAGGTTCAGCCCAAAAACAAAAATATTGAAAGCAACCCAAATGTTCATTAAAAGGTGATTAAATGTCCTGTACCAGCCAGCCACCAAAAAAAAAAAAAGTGAATAAATGAATTGTAGGATACAACAATTATTCCTCAGTAATGTGGATTAGTGAACCACAACTAAATGAATGAATCCAGATATACAATGTTAGATGAACAAAGTAAAAAAAAAAAAATAACATTTTTATAAAACAAGCAAGCAAAATTAACCAATACTATATATTATTTTGGGATACAAAAATGCATGGTAAATCTAGAAAAGCAAAGTAACAATTTACCCAAGTTTGTGACAGTGGATTACCTCTGAGAGGAAGCTGGGGATGGAATCAGGGAGGAAAACACAGGCAGATTTTCAGGGTATTTGTGATGTTCTAGTTCTTAAATTGGATACTGGATTTGTGGATACTCATTATTGCTTTGAAACCTGTATGTACATTACCTAATTTTTTATATAAAATACTACATATTTTTTAAATATTTAAAGGAAAGAAAATAATACTACACTACTGATACACAAGGCATTTTGAGTTGTCAATAACTGTGATCCACTGACTCTTTGGCTCTCATCTCACTTGTGCCCAGTAGCATCAACATAACCAAGTGCAGCAAAGTATAAACTAATGCTAATAATTCCCCATCATATTTCAATTCATAGAAGGTGATCCAAAAAACACTGGCCATCTCAACACCACTCCAGTGTCTAATTCAAACTCTCATTCACCTTCCCATACCACACTTTGTTAAGGGTTAGTAGTTCTCAAACTTTCATCTGTATCAGAATAGCCTAGCTTGTTAAAACACAGACTTGCCGGGCTCTACTCCCAGAGTTTCTCAAGCAGCAGGTCTAAGGCAAGGCAAAAATTTGTGTTTCTAACAAGATCTCAGGTGATGGTGACGTTGATGCTGCTGGTCCAGGAGCCACACTCTTAACCACTTCTCTATGTTAACACTTACATGAAATATATAACATGATCACCACCAAATTAGAAATTATCAAAATCCTACTGAACGGTTTTCCTTTAAAGTAATTATAAACTACGTAAATTATTCCACACATGTATATATGTGCACATATGTTACATATATGTTGGGCAAATTACTTTAGTGCGCACTATCCTATGATGGCCCAATAAAGTGGTTAGAAACGTCTGCTCTGAAGTCAGCCTGGGTTTGAATCCTGACTCCCCCACATGAAAACTTCATGGTATTTTGGGAATGTTACTGATCTCTCTGTTTCTTTATCTATAAAATGAAGGTAACAATGCCTCACAGGACTACTGAGACAAATGAATCAAAGTCATGCTAAGTGTTTATTACAGGGGCAGTACCTGGCACACAGAAAGCCTTCAATAAACATTAGCTATCTTCGTCACCATTAATGGACACTACCCATATTCCCATATCCCACAATGCATCAAGGTCAATGTCTCATCTACTGTATATTACTTCTACCCAGTTGTAGAAAAGGCTTATACCATCTAACCATATTACTCTGTGCCCATTCTCATTTCTGTCACCATCTCCCTAACATTAACTGAAGATTCTGGCAGCTGGCTCAGTTTTCCTCTCCAAACCAAGTCCTGACAACACTCCTGTGTCTTCAACAATCCTTCAACAGCCCAGTTCAAGAGGCTGGCCAAGCACAGACTGATGCTCTGCCTTTTTCCCACCCTAAGTTTCAGTTTCACCGTGACTCAGGATTCTGTGTCAATCTTTTCATCATCAAGAATCAGCTACAGATCTGGCAGTCTAACTAGTATAAATTTTGGATGTTTTATATTTCATTCGAAAACTTTGAAATGTTCAACATTTTACACAAAATGTGTAGACTATCCAGTAAACAGTATTGTATACTGTTCTCTAATTTGGGAAATCCCTGTCCCTAGCAGTAAAACTCTAAGAACTCTTCCCAGATCCAATTTAAGGCACCAGACAATTTCCTATTAATTAGCCATTCGACAGATTGACCTAGATCCGCAAAGATTACTTGAATCCCTTTACTCCTTCGTTTTCTCCCAATCTGTCAATCCATTCCTGTTTTCCCTTTCTTCTACACTTCCTCTGCCCCCTGTACTTCTATCTTGTTACCCCAGCAAACAGTTAACTTGGGGTCACTTCAATTTTCACTCCAAAAGCTAGGTTGCTAAGTACTACAAGGGGGCGGGGGGGGGGGAATCAACCTCTATTACAGATATTACAAA
>NW_007730129.1:64262-76525 GCF_000696425.1 Galeopterus variegatus | reverse complement strand
GGGGGGGGGGGGGGGGGGGGGGGGGGGGGGAATCAACCTCTATTACAGATATTACAAATTCTAGGTCTCTAACCTCAACTAAGCTGTCATTGCCTGCTGTTTGGAAATCTTTCCAGGTTTCCCTACTTAGATTTTGCACAAAAAGCTACTGTTCTCAAGTCCCTTTCTCCATATCCTCCTTCCTCTCAGTAGAAGACCAGGCCTCCTATTTATTGAGAAAACAATCAGATAGTGGAAACCTCCTCAACTTCCTGTCATGCTCATCCAAATCTGCTCCCCAATCCTATCCCCAATAACCTGCATCCTCAAACATCCTTGTCTCCTTTCATCCTATCAAAATGACAGTGCAAGAGGTGACTGTGTTCTGAATCTAATATCCTCTCATCAATTGTCTCCCTCTGTTTCCCATCATCATGAACATGCCCAAGTCGCTTTCATTAAGAAAAAAAAATAAAATAAAAAAAGCCCTTCCTCAACCTACATTTTCTTCTGATTACTGTCCTTAGCCAAAATTCTTCAAAAAGTGGTCTACACACACACACACACACACACAAAAAAAGAAAAAACATTAAAAAAAAAAAAAAGTGGTTTACACAGTCTTCACTTCTTCACTTCCATTCATTCAGATCACTGCATCCAAAATTCTAATCCAAAATTCCTTGACATTGCTCTTAGCAAGATCATCAGCAACCTTCTATTTGTGGAACGCAATCCTTACTTACATGACCTCTGTGTAAGAGAACCATTCTCACTTCCTTGACTTCTATAATACCAAACTCTGATATGCCTCCTCTTTGGCCTTTGTCCTCCATTCATCCATCCATAAACCATCCATCAAGGTTGTTCTTCCCTAGGTTCTGTCTACAACCCCTGGGTCTATTTGTCTACTAACTCTACAAACCCTTTCCAGATTATCACATATATTTCCATGGCTTCAATTACCAACTACACACTAATAAACTTGGATATCTGGATTTGTTTCCTGATGAATTGTGAATTGTGCACGATGTATAACTTTTCAGTAAGGTTATAAACAGAATATACATATTTTAAAAATCTAGTTAATCTTTAAATATTGGGAAATATTTGTATCTGGCATTTAAAATAGTACTGTACATTATTTTGCTAAGCTGTAAATATTCCAGGTTGCGATTAATCAATATAAAGTGGAAACATTACTTTTTTTGCTTATAACAGCAGATCTTACACACAAATTTTTGGACTCACTCCCCTTACGATTCCATCTCTCCCATGACCACTCCCCTAAGTTTCTGGCTGTTCGATCAATCTTGAACTCCGTACTCTTACACTTCAAGCAAATAATGCTATGGTATTCTGCTCCGAGTAGCAGGAGGATTATGAAGTGCCCTCAGACAGAAACCCACCAACTCAAGAATTTCATCAGATATGTTTTGATGATAGACTCTCTTCCAGTTGCTGCCTGCTTTTGATCATGCTCCAGTACCTTTAAATTGAAAAAATAATTAATATATTTTGTCTAGATCTTATCATGATTATCTGTAGAAAGGTAGTACTCTCAGTGCTCATTAGTCAAGAGTAATGGAATGGGTGACTTTGGCCAGGACTACAAGTTGCCTTCGGGTGGAGAGGGTGGAGCTGGATCGAGGTGACATTGAGACGTGTGAAAGTGGCGTTGGCCCTGAGAAATGTCTGCAAATCTATGGTACTTTCAGAAACAATGCTATGAAATGTGCCTTTCTGCAGAATAGGCTAATTTTCAAAACGTATTGAGCCTTGACTGCATTGTGGCTGTGGCCCAGAAACTTTGATCTATTACTTGCCCAGACCTGCTTGCTCATTATTTCTTCTTCTTTTTTTTTTTTTTTAATGGCTGGCCAGTATGGGGATCTGAGCCCTTGGCCTTTGGTGTTACCAGCACCATGTGCTCCCAAATGAGCTAAACGTCCACCCCCACATTATTCTTATGTCATAAATGTTTCCATTCTGAAAATACCTTCATTAGGTAATTTGTGTTACTATTAGGTATAATCTACCTTTTTCTTTTAATAATAACTTTATTCAGATATAATTCACATACAGGCATACTTCATTTTATTGAGCTTTGCTTTATTGGGCTTCACAGATACTGCATTTTTTCGCAAATCAAAGGTGTGGGCAACCCTGTGTCAAGCAAGCTATTGGTGCCATTTTTTCCAACAACATGTGCTCGCTTCATCTCTCTCTGTAACATTTTGGTAATTCTCACAATATTTCAAACTTTTCATTATAACTATATCTGCATCATGGTAGTCTGTGATTAGTGATCTTTGATGTTACTATTTTAATTCTTTTGGGTACCACAAACTGTACCCATATAAGATGACAATCTTAATCAACAAATGTTGTGTGTGTATTCTGACAGCTCCACCCATCAGGCCATCCCATCTCTTTCCCTCTCTTCGGCCTCCCTATTCCCTGAGACAAAGTATTGGAATTATGCCAATTAATAACCATATAATGGCCTCTAAGTGTTCAAGTGAAAGTAAGAGTCACACATCTCTCCCTTGAAATCAAAACCTAGCAATGATTAAGCTTAGCGAAGAAGGCAGTCAAAAGCCAAGATAGGCCAAAAGCTAGGCATCTTGCACCAGTTAGCTAAGTTGTGCATGCAAAAGAAAAGTTCCTGAAGGAAATTAAAATGCTATTCAGTGAACATATGAATGATAATAGAGTGAAACAGCCTTATTGCTCATATGGAGAAAATTTTAGTGGTCTGAATAAAAGATCAAACCAGCCACAACATTCCCTTAAACCAAAGCCTAATCCAGAGCAAGTCCTTAACTCTAATTCTATGAAAGATGAAAGAGGTGAGGAAGCTACAGAAGGAAAGTCTGAAGCTAGCAGAGCCTGGTTCTTGAGGTTTAAGGAAAGGCACCGTGTCCATAACATAAAAGTGCAAGGTGAAGCAGCAAGTGCTGATGTTGAAGCTGCAGCAAGTTATCCAAAAGATCTAGCTAAGATCACTGATGAAACAACAGATTTTCAATGTAGATGAAACAGCCTTATATTGTAAGAAGATGCCTTCTGAGACTTTCATAGCCAGAGATGAGAAGTCAATACCCAGCTTCAAAGCTTGAAAGGACAGGCTGACTCTCTTGTTAGGGACTAATGCAACTGGTGACTTGAAGTTGAAGCCAATGCTCATTTATCATTCCAAAAATCCTAAGGCCCTTAAGAATTATGCTAAATCTACTCTGCCTAGCTCTACAAATGGAACAACAAAGCCTGGATGAGAGCACATCTGTTGCCAACATGGCTTACTGAGTATCTTAAGGCCACTGTTGAGATGTATTGCTGAGAAAAATATAAGATTCCTTTCAAAATATTACTGCTCATCGACAATGCATCTAGTCATCCATCTATTCTGCAGCCCATGGATCAACGAGTCTTTTCAATTTTTAAGTCTTATTTAAGAAACACATTACATAAGGTGACAGCTGCCACAGACAGTGATTGCTCTGATGGATCTGAGCAAAGTAAATTGAAAACCTTCTGAAACAGGTTCACCATCCAGATGCCATTAAGAATATTTGGGAGGAGGTCAAAATATCAACATTAACAGGAGTTTGGAAGAAGCTGATTCCAGCTCTCATGGATGATTCTGGGGGGTTCAAGACTTCAGTGGCAGAAGTAACTGCAGATGTGATGGAAAAAGCAAAACACTGTGAACATATGTTTTCCTATCTCTGGATTATGTGTGGGTGCTTTAGTCCATTTGTGTTGCTGTAACAGAAATACCCGAGACTGGGTAATTTATAAAGGAAAGAGGTTTATTTGCTTACGATTCTGGGATGGCTGCATCTGGCATGGGCCTCAGGCTGTTTCTACTCATGGCGGAAAGTGGTGGGGAGACGGTGGGTACAAGCAGATCACATGGTGAGAGGAAGCAAGAGAGAGAGAGAGAGGGTGCCAGGGTCTTTTTAAGCAATGAGCTCTCATGGGAACTAACAGAGCAAGAACTCACTCATTAATCCCCCCTTCCCCCAGGGAGAGCATTAATCCATTCATGGGGGATCCTCCCCCATAACTCAATCAGTTTCCAACACTGCCACATTGGGGGTCAAATTTCCACATGAGTTTTGGAGGGGACAACACATCCAAACTCCATCATTCTGCCCCTGACCCCCCAAAACTCATGTCCCTCTCACATACAAAATACAATCATTCCATCCCAACAGTCCCAAAAGTCTTAGCTTGTTCCAGCACCAACTTAAAAGTCCAAAAAATCCAAAGTCTCACCTGAGACCAAAAGCAAAAGTCCTTCTAGCTGTGAACCTGAAAAACAAAACCAAATTTATCTAATGCCAAGATATGATGCTGGAACAGATATCGGGTATACATTTCCATTCCAAAAGGGAGGAATAGGCCAGAAGAAAGGAAAAACAGGTCCTAAACAAGTCTGAAACCCAGCAGGGCAGGCATCAAATCTCAAGGCTGGTGAATCAGGTACCTTGATTCCATGTTTGACTGCCTCTGCACACTGGTGTGGGGGTTGGGTCCCCAAGTCCTTGGGCAGCTCTGCTCCTGTGGCTTTCCTGGTCTCAGGCCACACTTCACCTCTCCCAGGCTGGTGTTCCACTCTCGTAGCTCCACAGGTCTGGGGTCTCCATGGCAGTCCCGCTCTCTTGGCTCCAGTAGGCATGGCACAGTTGAGGTTTCTCTGCTGCAACTCTGACCCCACATTTCTGCTCGGCATTGCTCTAGCAAAGGCTATCTGTGGTGACTCCATCCCTGCGACAGATCTCTTCCTGGGCCCCCAGACTTTTCCATACGTACTTTGGAATCTGGGTGGAGGCTCCCAAACCTTCCCAGCTCTGGCATTCTTTGAGCCTGCAGACCTCACACCACGTGGACACCGCCAAGGCTTCCGGCTTGTATTTTCCAAAGCTGCGGGTACAGCCACACCTGGGGCCAATTTAGCCACAGCTGGAGCAGCCAAAACAGTTGGGGTCCTGGTGCTGGAAGCAGCTTTTCGAGGTGGCCCTGGGCAGGGAGCCCATGGAGGGTGCCTCAGGCCTGTTCCCCAAGACCATTCTGTCTCCCTAGGCCTTTGGGCCTGAAATGGAAGGGTTGGCCCCACAGGCTTCTGCAATGCCTTCAGGGCCTTTTCCCCCTTCTTGTGATAATCCTGTTCTTTTGTGTTAATCTTCTTAGTACCACTGAATTTTCCTTCTGAATATATTCTCTGCTTTGCTACCACATGGCCAAGCTGCAAATTTTCCAAATCTTTACTTTGTGCTTCCCTTTTAAATTCTGGCTTTTTGTCATGCCTTTGCCACCATAACTCAGAGCAGACTGTTAGAAGTAGCCATGCAGCTTCCTTAATGCTTTGCTGCTTAGAAATTTCTTCCACTAAATACTCCAGTTCACAACCCCTAAGTTTCAACTTCCACAAAGTCCTAGGACATGGACCCAATGCAGCCAAGTTCCTTTCCAGTTCACAGGAAAGGTGATCTTTGCCCCACTTTCCAATAAATGACTTCTGATTTCTATCTGAGACCTCCTTAGAAGGGTCTTTACAGTCCATATTTCTACCAGCATTCTGCTCGCCACCATGTAACCAGTCTCTAACACATTCCAAACTTTCCCTTGTCTTTTTGTCTTCTTCTGAGTCCTCCAAACTCCTCCAACCTCTCCTCAACACCCAGTTCCAAAGCTGTTTCCACATTTTCAAGTACTTGTTATAAGCAACGCCCAACTTCTCTAGTAACAATTTTCTGTTTATCAACACCCCACTCCTCCATACCAATTTTCTGTTTGGCATTGGTCTAGTAGATGTCCTCTGCAGTGGCTCTGGAGAGGCGGCAGGTCCCTGCCTGGGCCCCCAGGCTTTTCCACACATCCTCTGGAATCTGGGTGGAGGCTACTACGCCTCCACTGCTCTCATGTCCTGCTGGCCTGCAGACTTAGCACAATGTGGATGGCGCTGAGGTTTCAGGCCTCTACTCTCCAGGGCTGCTGCACGAACCACACTTGGGGCCACTCTGGTCAGAGCAGCTGAGATGCAGGGAGCAGGATCCCGAGGGCAGCTGTACCCCAGGTCTGTCCTCCAGGATAACTCAGTCCTTCTAGGCCTCAGGGTCTGTGATGGGTGGGGCACCCTTCCAGATTTCTGAAATGCCTGCAGGGCTTTCCTCTCTTTTTCTCCACTATTAGCATCTGGCTACCTCACTGACAAGATAATGTCTTTAGCAACCAGTTTATCTGCTTCACCCTTGCATTGCTCGCCAGCTCTCCACTTCTTTATTGCATGGCCAGGCTTTTCCAGGCCTGCGTTGCGCGTTACCAGTGGCCCTGAAGTTCTGGGGTCCTGGCGGCAGCCCTGCTGCATTGGCTCTACTAGACATTTCCCTGGTGGGGGCTCTGCCTCAGGCTGCTTCTAACTCATGGCGGAAAGTGGCAGGCAGCCGATGAGTACAAGCAGTATCACATGGGAGAGGAAGCAAGAGAGAGACGGTGCCAGGGTCTTTTAAGCAACAAGCTCTCGTGGGAACTAATCGACTGAGAACTCACTCATTAATCCCCCCTAACCCAGGGAGAGCATTAATCCATTCACAGGGGATCCTCCCCCATAACTCAATCAGTTTCCAACACTACCACATTGGGGGTCAAATTTCCACATGAGTTTTGGAGGGGACAACACATCCAAACTCCATCAGTGGGTAATTCAAAAAGTTCATTGAAAAATGGAATTAATACAAATCTTTCCACGAAGTTTTTGAATACCCTCGTATACCTAGGAGTAAAAATGTTGGGTCATATGGCAACTCTATGATTAATATCTTGAAGAACTAAGCTGTTTTCCAAAGTGGCTGCACAATCCCACCAGAAGTTTACGAAGGTTCCAACTTCTACATATCCTCCCAACACATGTTATTACCTGTTTGATTGATTTTAGCCATCCTAGCATGAAGTGATTTTTCATTGTTCTTTTGATTCATGATCAGTGAGCAATGATTAATGATGTAAAGCATCTTTTCTTATGTTTGTTGGCCACTTGTATATACCTTCTTCAGAAAATGGTCTACTCAAGTCTCTGTCCATTTTAAAATTGGATTATTTATCTTTCTATTGTTGAGCTGTAGTTCTTTATATATTCTGGATACAAGTCCTTATCAGATATACAATTTGCACATATTTTCTCCCATCTGTGGGTTGCTTTTCCACTTTCTTGATGTCTTTCAAAGCACAAAAGATTTTAATTTTGATAAAGTCCAACTTATCTATATTTTCTTTTGTCATCTGTGCTTTTAATGTCACACTAAGTAAGAAACCACTGCCGAGGTTATAAAGATGTATATCTATGTTTTCCTCTGAGAGTTTTATAGTTTTGGTTCTTACATGTAGGTCTTTGATCAACTTTTTTTTTTTTTTTTTGGTCTTTTTTTTTTGTCTTTTTCCGTGTCCGGCAACGGGATCGCAACCCTCGGTGTTGCTCTCGCGCCTCGCTCAGCCAGTGAGCAGGAACCGGTCTGTATGTGGGATCCGAACCCTCGGGCGGGAGCGCCGCTGCGCTTCCCAAGCGGCGCACTATCCAGTGCGCCACCAGGCCGGCCCTTTGATCAACTTTGAGTTAGTTTTTACATATAATGAGAGGCAGGGGGTCTAGTATTCTTTTCTATGTGTATATCCAGTAGTCCTGTTTGTTGAAAGACTATTCTTTTTCCCTCTTGCATTGTTTTGGCACCCCAATTGAAAATAAATTGACCTACCAAAAAAAAAAAAAAAAAAATCCATTGTAAATGCAAGAGTTTATTTCTGGACTCTCAATTCCGTCCCATTGGTCTTTCTTTCCTTATGTGACTACCACACAGTCTTGATTACTATCAGTTTGTACTAAGTTTTGAAATTACTAAATATGAGTCCTTCAACTTTGTTCTTTTTCAAGATTGTTTTAGTTATTTGGGGTCCTTTGCAATTCTACATGAATTTTAGGATCAATATGTCAATATCTGCACAACAACAACAAAAAGATATAAAAAGAAAGAATAGAAAAGAAAAAAAATAGCAAAAAGAAAAAAAGCAAGCCAGCTTGAATTTTACAGGCATTGTATTGACTCTGTAGGTCATTTGGGAAAATACTGCAGCTTAACAAAATGAACTCTTCCAACCCATGAATATAAAATCTTTCCATGTATTTAGATTTTTAATTTCTCTCAACGAAATTGTAGTTTTCAGTGTACAAGTCTTACACTTCTTTTATTAAATTTATTCCTGAGTATTTTATTCTTTGTAATGCTATTATAACAAAATTGTTTTCTTAATTTTAGCTTCAGATTGTCTGTTCCTAGTATATTGAAATACAATTGATTTTTCTGTATTGATCATGTATCATGCAACTTTGCTAAATTCATTTGTTAGCTCTAATAGTTTTTTAGTGGATTCCTCAGGATTTTCCATATATCATCTGCAAATTCCTCACAGAATTCAGGGAAACACATTACATTATAATCCAGTACTGTGTTTCCCTGAGTTCTGTGAGGATAGGATATTACAAATGATGCACACATTACATTATAATCCAGTAAAGTGTTCCCCTGAGTTCTATGAGCCGCTCAAGCAAATTAATCAAGCCTAAAGAGGGAGAAGGGGGTTGTAGGAACCCCAATTTATAGCTGGTTGATCAGAAACAAAGGTAAAATAACCTAGGGCTTGCATCAGACATCTGAAGTGAAGGTGCAGTCTCACGGGACTGAGCCCCACTGTGGGATTTGACACTATCTCCAGATAGATAGTGTTAAAATTGAATTAGAGGACACCCAGCTGGTGTCCACTACAGAACTGCTTGTTTGCTTGTGGGGGGGAAATCCCCACATGCTTGGTCACAGAAGTCTGTCTTCTGTGTCCATCGCTGCTGAGTAAGAGTAAAGGAATAACACTTTGGTGTGTGTTTTTTCCTCACAATTATGTTGACTGATTTTCATATATTGAACCAGTCTTACATTCCAGGGAAAACTCCCACTTGGTAATGGCATATAATTCCTTTTAAATGTTGGTGCATTCAATTTGCTACCAGTTTGTTGAGGATATTTATGTCTATATCCTTTTTTGTTTAGTTTGGTCTTTTGTTTTTGTTTTGTAATATTTATTATGGGGTACAGCATTGACTGTCAGAATTTGTGTATGGTATGTGATGGCCAAATCAATATTATTACCATGTTCATCATTACAAATTGTAATTAAATTTTCTGTTCCTTACTCAGTTACTCCCTATCCCCCCCAAGTACCTCCCCCTTTCCCACGTCTAGTAATTACAGGTATGTTCTCTCCTTCTGAAAGTTCAACATTTTATTATGCTCTTTCTTTCTTTCCTTCTTAGCTCCCACTTATGAGTGAAGATGTGCGGTATCTCTTTTTCTGTGCCTGACTTATTTCACTTAAGATAATTTTCTCCAAGCTCATCCACGTTGCTGCAAATGGCAGAATTTCATTCTTTTCTACGGCTGAGTACTATTCCATTGTGTATATATACCACATTTTCCTTATCCAGTTGTCTGCTGATGGACATTTAGGATGGTTCCATATCTTGGCTATAGTAAATAAAGCTAAGATGAACATGGAGTGCAGGTAATGCACTCCACATAACGATTTCCATTCCTTTGGAAATCCAACCCAGAAGTTGGATTGTTGGATCATATGGTAGTACTACATGTAAATGTTTGTGAAACCTCCATATTATTTTCCATAGTCGTCGTACTAATTTACAGTTCCAACAACAGTGTAGAAGAGTTCCCCTTTCTCCACATCCTCATCAGCATTTGTTATTCTCTCAGTCTTTTTGATAACAGCCAGTCTAGTTGGGATGAAATGATATCTAAATATGGTTTTGATTTGCATTTCCCTGATAATTAGTGATGTTGAGCATTGTTTTCATGTACCTGCTGGCCATTTATGTCTTCCTTTGAAAAATGTCTATTCAGCTCCTTTGCCCATTTTTAAATTGGATGGTTTTTTTTTTTTTTTTTTTACTGTGAAGTTATTTGAGTTCCTTATATGTTCTGGATATTAACCCTCTGTAGATGTATGACTTGCAAATATTTTCTCTCATTCAGTAGATTGTCTTTTCGCTATATTGACTGTGTCTTTAACTGTATAGAAGCTTTTGAGTTTGACGTAATCCCATCTGTTTATTTTTTCTTTGGTTACCTGTGTGCGTCTATACCCTTAAGGGATACCAGTCTGTCATTTTCTTTCCTTGTGATGCACTTGTCCACTTTTGGTAATAGGATAATACTGACCTCATAGAATGATTTGCAAAGTGTTCCCTCCTATTTTTTGGAAGAGTTTGTGAAGGACTGGTGTTAATTCTTCTTTGAACATTTGGTAGAATTCACCAGTGAAGCCATATGTCCTGGGCTTTTCCTTATGGGAAGTTTCTTGATTATGGATTCAATTTCCTTACTTGTTACAGGTCTATTCAGATTTCCTATTTCTTCTGGAGTCAGTTCTAGTAGTTTGCATCTTTCTAGGAATTTTTCCATTTCGTCTAGGTTACCTGATTTGCTGGCATACAGTTGTTCACAGTATTCCCTTAATATCCATTTTATTTCTGTAAGGTTGGTAAGTAACATCCCCTTTTTCATTCTTGACTTTAGTAATTTGAGTCTGCTCTCTTTTTTTTTAATCAGTCTAATGAAAGGTTTATCGATCTTGTTGATATTTTCAAAGAGTCAACTTTTGATTTCATTGATTTTTCCCTATTTCATTTATTTCCTCTCTAATCTTTATTTCCTTCCTTATGTTTGCTTTAAGTTTAGTTTGTGCTTCTCTTTCCAGTTTCTTAAGATAGAAGGTTAGGTTACTGATTTAAGGTTTCTTGTTTTTAATGTAAGATAGACATATAGATCAACAAAACTGAATAGGGTTCAGATATGGACCGGCATATACATGATAGATTTTCAATGAAAGTGCCAAGGCAATGAGTGCTGAAAAAATGTCAACCCTTATCTCACAGTATACACAAATATTAATTCAAAATGAATCATAAAATGAATGTAAAAGCTGAAACTAACAAATTCTAAAAGAAAATATAGGAGAAAAATCTTTACATAAGAGAAACTTTGGGGTAGTTAATATTTCTTAGATAAAACACAGAATGCATGAGCCATAAAAGAAAAACAGATAAACTGGACTTCAAAAGTGAAAAGGACACTTCACTTTTTTTTTTTTTACTCTTCAAAGGACACTGTTAAGAAAATGAAAAAGCAAACAACAGACTGAGAGAAAATATACACAACACACATATGTAACAGAACTTTTGCCCAGATTATACTTTTTAAGAACTCTTACAGGTGGGCCTGCCCTGCTGAGGTGAGCTGAGGAGACCCGTGTGGTGTGGGCAACCCCTCCCCAATCCTTTGACCTGGAGGGAAGCAGCACCAACCCCTGTGGCCTGCCCCATCAAGGTGAGCCAAGGAGACCTGCACAGTGCTGGGGCCTCATTCTATGGCCACAGACTCTGGAACAGGACCCAAGGTGGTGTAATATGGCCACCACCACACCTACTGTCAAGCAAGGACAATTAACCTCCACTATAGCAGCCAGGGCCACTCTACAGGTAACCTACTGCTCTCATGACTACATTGATGTAAGAGTCACCAGTAAAGCCTGCAAACAGAGGAAGTAATCTTTACCCTCATAGCCAACCTCAGTGTAACAGAAGAAGCAAATCCTCTACCAAGTGACCAAATGTCAACAAAAAATACCAGAACTACAAATAAACAAGAGGATATGACACCACTGAAGGAACACAGTAATGCTCAAATTTCAGACTCCATGGAACAGGGAATCCTTGAAATGTCTGAAAAAGAATTTCAAGCAATGATCTTAAGAAAACTTGAAGAAATAAAAAAAAGACTCAATTAGAGAACACAAGGAAACAAGAAAAAATATCCAGAATATGAAGGAGGAAATTTATGAAGAGATTAATACCTTAAAAAAGAGTGTAGCAAAACTCCTCGAAATGAAAGAGGCACTCAATGAAATAAAAAACACATCTGAGAGATTGAGCAGCAGGGTAGAACGAGTAGAAGAAAGAATTTCAGATCTTGAAGATGGTCTTTTTGAAATTACCCAGGCAGACAAAAAAAAAAGGAAAAAAGAATTTTCTCATTCTTTTTAATTCTAAGAGAGAGCGCAGACAACCTCAAGCACTCTAACATTTGAATTATGGGTATTCCAGGAGGGGAGGAGGAAGGAAAAGGTATTGAAAACCTATTCATAAATTTCCTCCTTCATATTCT
>NW_007730129.1:54618-63472 GCF_000696425.1 Galeopterus variegatus | reverse complement strand
TTTAAAAAAAAAAAAAAAAAAAAAAAACTTGTCAATAACTACCCTAAATGAGAATGGATTAAATTCCACATTCAAAAGATACAGACAGACCAGATTAAAAAGCTAGACCCAAGTATATCCTGTCTTCAAGAGACCCACCTCACCTGTAGAGACACACACAGACTAAAAGTGAAGGGATGGAAAAAGATATACCATGCAAATGGAAACCAGAAACAAGCAGGAGTAGCTATTCTTATACTGGACAAAATAGACTTTAAACCAAAAAACATAAAAAGAGACAAAGAAGGCCACTATATAATGACAAAAGGATCTATCCAGCTAGAAGACATAACAATCATAAAAATATATGCACCCAATACTGGAGCACCCAGATATATAAAGCAAACACTTAGACCTAAAGAAAGAAATAGGCCCTAATACGTTAATAGTGGGTGATCTGAACACCCCTCTCTCAGTATGGGACAGATCTTCCAGGCAACAAATCAACAGAGACACAGGATTTAATCTATATCTTAGACCAAGTGGACCTGACAGATATATACAGAACATTTCACCCAACTACTAAAGAATATACTTTTTCTTATCAGCTCATAGAACATTCTCCAGGATAGACCACATGTTAGGTCACAAATCTAGTCTCAGCAAATTCAAAAAAACTGAAATCATTCCAAGTAACTTTTCAGACCACAACAGACTAAATCTGGAAATTAATAAGCAAAATTTGGGAAACTATACAAATACATAGAAACTAAACAAAAGGCTCCTAAATAACCTACGGATCCAAGAAGAAATTAAACAGGAAATCAAAAAGTTTCTTGAAGCTAATGAAAATAAAATACATCATACCAAAACCTGTGGGATACACAACAGCAGTAGTAAGAGGCAAATTTATTGCAATAAATGCTTACATCAAAAGAATAGAAAGACTTCAAATACACGACCTAACACTACACCTCAAAGAACTTGAAAAACAACAACAATCCAAATTTAAAGGTAGCAGATGGAAAGAAATAATTAAGATCAAAGCAGAACTAAACCCCAAAAAACAACAGAAAACATCAATGAAACAAAAAGTTGTTTTTTCAAGAAGATAAATAAAATAGACCAACAAAAAAAAGAGAAGACCCAAATAACAAAAATCAGAAATGAAAAGGGAGACATTACAATCAATACCACAGAAATATGAAGAATCATTAGAGACTATTATAAACAACTGTATGACAACAAACATGAAAATCTGGAAGATATGGATAAGTTTGTAGAAACATACAATCTACCCAGACTTGAACTAAGAAGAGATAGAAAACCAGAACAGACCAATAACAAGCAACATGATTGAATCGGTAATCAGCAATCTTCCAACAGAGAGAAGTTCAGGCCTGGATGGCTTTAGAGCTGAATTCTACCAAACTTTTAAAGAGGGTTTAATACCAATTCTCCTCAAACTATTCCAAACAATTGAAATAGAAGCTACTCTCCCAAACTCATTCTATGAGGCCAACATAAATCTGATACAACAAAAAAAGAAAATTACAGGCCAATATCCTCGATGAACATAAATGCAAAAACCTCAACAAAATATTAGCCATCAGAATACAGCAACACATTAAAAGAATTATACACTGTGATCAAGTGGGATTCATCCAAGGGATGCAAGGATGGTTCAACATACAAACATCAATAAATGTGATACATCACATCAACAAATTCAAGGACAAAGACCATATGATTATATCAATAGACGCTGAAAAAGCATTTGACAAAATTCAACATCCCTTCATGATAAAGACTCTCAACAAATTAGGTACAGAAGGAAAGTATCTGAACACAATAAAAGCCATTTATGTCAAGCACACCGCCAGTATCACTCTGAATTGGGAAAAACTGAGGGCCTTTCCCTTAAGAACAGGAACAAAACAAGGATACCCACTCTCACCACTTCTATTTAACATAGTAACTGGAGGTACTAGCCAGAGCAATCAGGCAAGAGAAAGAAATAAAGGAAATCCAGATTGGAAAAGACAAACTTCATCTTTACATGCTGATGACATGATACTATATATAGAAAAACCTAAAGACTATCAAAAAACTCCTAGAGCTGGTTAATAACTTCAGTAACATTGCAGGATACAAAAATATGCCCCCAAATCAGTTGCATTTATATACTCAGATAATGAACTAACAGAAAAAGAAATAAAGTAAGCCAGCCCATTTACAATTATCATGAAAAAAATAAAACACCTAGGGATCAATTTAACCAAGGAGGTGAAAGATACCTATGAGGAGAACAGCAAACCACTTCTGAAGGAAATTAAAGACACAAAAAGATGGAAAGATATTCCATGCTCCTGGATTGGAAGAATTAACATTGTGAAAATGTCTGTACTACCCAAAGCAATCTACAGATTCAATGTAATCCCCATCAAAATACCAAAGACATTCTTCACAGAAATGGAAAAAACAATCTTACTTACCATATGGAACAACAAAAGACCCTGAATAGCCAAAGCAATCCTGAGCAAAAAAAAAAAAAAAAAAAAAAGCCAGAGGCATAACACTACCTGACTTGAAATTATACTATAAAGCTATTGTAACCCAAACAGCATGGTACTGGCATAAAAATAGACACTCAGACCAGTGGAGCAGAATAGAGAACCCAAAAATCACTCCTCAGGCTTACGGCCATCTGATATTGGATAAAGGCAACAAAAATCTACATTGGGGAAAAGACTGCCTCTTCAACAAGTGGTGCTGGGAAAATTGGATCTCCATATGCAGAGGAATGAAACTAGATATGCACCTCTCACCATATACTAAAATCAACTCAAAATGGATTAAAGACTTAAGTATAAGACCTGAAATTGTAAAATTACTAAGGGAAAATATACGTGAAACACTTCAGGAACTAGGTTTGGTCACAGACTTTATGAATATGTACCTGAAAGCACAAGCAGCAAAAGAAAAAATAAACAAATGGGACTATATCAAACTAAAAAGCTTCTGCACAGCAAAGGAAACAATCAACAGAGTGAAACAACAGAGTGGGAAAAAATTTTTGCTAACTATGCATCTGACAAAGGATTAATATCCATACTATACAAGGAACTCAAGCAATTACACAGTAAAAAAACAAATAACCCAATTAAAAAATGGGCAAAGGAGCTGAATCGACATTTTCCAAAGGAAGACATACAAATGGCCAACAGGTACATGAAAAAATGCTCACCATCACTAGTCATCAGGGAAATGCAAATTAAAACTACACTGAGATACCACCTCACCCCAATTAGACTGGCTATAATGAAAAAGACAGTGAATAACAAATGCTGGCAAGGGTGTGGAGAGAAGAGAATGCTCCTGCACTGTTGGTAGGACTGTAAATTAGTACAACCACTATTGCAAACAGTATGAAGATTTCTCAAACAACTACAGATAGATCTTCCATACAATCCAGCAATCCCATTTCTGGGTATATACCCAGAGAGATGGAAATCATCATATTGAAGGGATACCTGCACTCCCAAGTTCATTGCAGCTCTGTTTACAATAGCCAAGACATGGAACCAACCTAAATGTCTATCGATGGATGACTGGATAAGGCAACTGTGAATATATACACTATGAAATACTACTCTGCCATAAAAAAGAATGAAATTCTCCCATTTGCAACAACATGGATGAGCCTGGAGAAACTTACATTGAGTGAAATAAGCAAAACACAGAGGGATAAATACTACATGTATTCACTCATAAGTGGGAGCTAAGAGAGAAAGGACAGAAGGAAAGACCACAGAGCTGCACTGGACTTGCAGAGGGAGAGAACATACCTTGGGCTACAAAGGGGAGTGGGGAGGATAGAGGGAGGAGAAGAGATGATGGGGATAATTGGGTGGGGGACATGGAATACAAACGCAATTTGTGGTAATGGGTATGCTACCAGTATGAATTTGGCCTTCACATCTTGGGCATGAGTGGCAACAATCAGCCTTGCATCTCATGAATATTCATAACCAATAACAACAACAATAATAAAAACCTCTTACAACTTAATAATTAAAAGAAAACAACCTAATTTTTAAATGGGCAAAATGTTTAAACAGACATTATATAAAGAAGGTACATGACTGGCCTACAATAAGCATAAAAAAAATGCCAGACATCATTAGTCACTAGAAGACTGCAAATTAAAACTATAATAAAATACCAATACATGCTCACTAAAATGACAAAAACTAAAAAGACTGTCAACACAAAGTATTGATAAGAATGTGGAGCAACTGGAACTCACACTGCTGGTGAGAATGTAAAACAGTACAACCACTTTAGAAGTTCAAAGTTTCTTATAAAGTTAAATACACACTTACCATATGACCTACCCATTCTACTCTTTAGGTATTTATCCAATAGAAACAAAACAAAACACACACACAAAGACTCGTAAACAAATATTCACATCAATTTTACTCATAATTGCTAAATGCTGGAAACAACCCAAATGTCCAATAACAGGTGAATAGATAAACAAATTGTGGTATATTCATATAATGGAATATGAGCCAGCAATTAAAAAGAAATGAACTTCAGGTAGGTACACAAAACACTATTAATGTTATTGTACTAAGCAAAAAAAGCCAGACACAAAGGAGTATATATTGTGGATCATGATCATATGAAATTCTGGAAAAGGCAAACTAATCTATGACAGAAAGTAGATTAATATTTGCCTGGGGTTGGAGGAAGGGAAGGAATCACTGTAAAAGGACATGAGGGAACTTTTGGGGGAGACAAATATTCAACATCTTGATTGTGATGGTGGTTACAAGGGAGTAATCATACGCCAAAATCTATCAAGCTAAACACTTACATGTATTTTTAAAATGTTCATTATTCTATTGAAAAGTACTCAAGTTATTTACAACCCTTCCTAAATTAACATCTCAAAGATTAATTCTTCTGTGAAATATAATTAACAATATCATTCTAATTTTTTCTCCTATTAAGACTATATTGTGCACGTGGATCTGTGTTGCTTAACACCGTGGCAGTTGATAAACATTCCCTGTAATTTTTCAAAATTGTAAGCAGTCAATAACTAACAAATCTTCAAGAGTGTTATAAATAAATAAAACTCACAATAATGTTTACATGACACCTATTTTAATGTTATACTTGTTCATTTTATGTTCCAAAGATAATTAGGAATAAACGGTGAGCTGTTTATGTAAAAGTAACTTTAAAGTACTGGAGCTGACTGATTAGCACAGTTGGTTACAGCGCAGTGTTACCAAGGTCAAGGGTTCGGATTCTAGTACCAGCCAGCCGAGAAGAAAGAAAGAGAGCGAGAGCAAGAGAAAGAACTGTTATAAAGCCAAACTAACATTAATAAGTCTACTAGGCAGAGGGGCTTAACAATAAGAGCAGGAAGGTACTGAATCTTTTCTGAAAATCCCTAAAACACTCCTAGGCACCAGATATATCCTACCTCCCCGCCCCCAAATTAAAAAGTAACCATATTCTGAAAGACCATAACACCAAAACTATCCCTTTCCTAGAGTCACCTTAGTTCCTTTTCCTGATACAAGTCAGCTGACACTCCAATTTCTCCTCTTCAATACAATCAATGAAGAAAGAAAAAAGGTTATTTCAAGACACTTGAGCCCCCCCAGTCCCAAGCATCTTCAGTTACATTTTGAATTCAACACTTGGCAGCAGTCACAACAAGAGGGCTCCTATAACTCTTAGGGCTAGGTGTCCAGCTGTCTGGTTTCATCTGGGTTGTCAATTCTGAACTTTAAGTTTCCCTTCTGCTCATCCTTCTTTTTCTGACCCTTAGACAAAGGGAGCTCTGGTCCTCTGCTCAAGGTTTTCCTTACCCTAAGCAGATATGTCCAGCCTCCCTTCCTCCCAAGTACTTGCACTGCTGTGAACAGTATGTATTACATAGTTTTCTCAGAAACAGGTCCAGTACTATGTTTACCAAAGGATAAGCATATGGAGAGATATTTTGGTCACATTATATTTAAAGTTTAGCCATGACCACAAGCATATCATTGTCCTCACTTAATACCATCAAGTTCACAAATATAAAAACAGAATGAAAGTGAAAAACCTGGCTGGGCCCCATAATCACCGCATGGAGCTAACATCAGATATATCAGAAGACTCTGCACTGGTAACTAACTAATTCAAAATGTGTTCTTATTATAAAAATTATAAAAATTTTAAAAAATATAAAATTTAATTATAATTATAAAATTTAAAAAATTATAAAATTATAAAAATAACCAAGTAATTCAAAATGTGTTGTTATAAAAATTTTCTAGCTATTTTTGACAAAAGCTAAACAATATACTAAAGAACTTATTGCCAGGAAAGAAATATTAAGTAAGTTAAAGTAGGCCTTCCCAGTCTCTTTCACATCATGACACACAGAGAAAATATTTATACAGCATACTGAGATAAAGGGGCAAGGCTGCACGGGCTCTACCACCCAAGTCCCTGGTTGACCATCCTGAAGGCAGCAAACCGGATGGAAAACTGCTCTAACAGACTCTCACACTAATGCCCTGGGTCACTGAGACAAACTAGAGGTAGTTCACCCATATGGCTGGCTGTACATTGTTACAAATAAATTAGCTTAATTAAAAAAAATTATTTATGCTATTCTAACCTACACATTTTAGTCAAACCATGAAACATTCAAGGCCCAGTTCACGTTCTGTCCACTGTGAAGCCTTTCCAAATCTTTAAGGCTGTAATTCACACCTACGCCTCTTCTATGATCCCAAACCTTTACTTTTATTAATCTATCAAATTCTGTCTTGTAATTACCTGTAGCTGTATTATTTACTTTACTAAATTCCCTCTGAATGCAGGGATCTTGTTTCACTCATTTTTATTTTCCTCTGCTCCACGATATTGAAAAAAGGTAGACTGCACAACCAATGTTTGTTCAATCTGAACTTGGAGTGAGTCATATTCAGTCCACAATGCTGTTGTATACATCATAATCACAGTCTAGCCCATGTACTTTCGCCCTCTGTATTCCAAATTTGGATTAATTTAGCTCCAAGTCTCTCAAACATCCCTATTTCAAAGTTTCAAAAGCTCAACAAGATACACAAAAATGGGGCTGGCTGGTGGCTCACTGGGGAGAGTGTGGGGCTGATAACATCAAGGCTATGCGTTTGGATCCCACATAGGGATGGCCCGATGCTGTTGTATACATCATAATCACAGTCTAGCCCATGTACTTTCGCCCTCTGTATTCCAAAATTGGATTAATTTAGCTCCAAGTCTCTCAAACATCCCTATTTCAAAGTTTCAAAAGCTCAACAAGATACACAAAAATGGGGCTGGCCGGTGGCTCACTGGGGAGAGTGTGGGGCTGATAACATCAAGGCTATGGGTTTGGATCCCACATAGGGATGGCCCATTAGCTCACTTGGGAGAGTGTGGTGCTGACAACACCAAGTCAAGAGTTAACATCACCTTACCGGTCATCTTTAAAAAAAAAAAAAAGCAAATGTCCAAACATTGTAGAACTTTAACATCCAAGTACCAACTTCTTTATTCCAAACAGAAACAATATTCTCAGAATTCAACACATAACTGAAAACTAAACTGTTGCTATCAGCCATAGTCCCTGACAGTAACTTTAAATTGCCCAAGAAGAGTGAGGAAGTGTTTTAAATTATTTTCACTTCAACTAAATAAAGGATTCCAGCCAAATAAGAATTTACTTTCATTATACGAGGGTAAATTTGCATTTTTATCATTAATTAGTATGACAACCCTAATTGAGAATTACCAGTTTATAAGCTTTCTCCCTAAAACTTGTAAACATATCTGAATGATAAGATTTTCTTATTTAGAAATTCAGAATTTGTATTTTCATCTTCTTCCCTTTAAAAAATTTTTCAACTTTTCAATACTAATAAGCAGAAGAGAAATATAACTAATAAGTAAATATATACTTAAATACTAATATGAATTAGAACACAAATTAATGTTATGCAAGTACCATTTCCAAAATATTCAATAAAAATATACTTCTATCCATTTCCTATGTTTTTTCTGAACTTTGTCTAAAACACCAGGTACCAAAGTTAACTAAAAATTTATTTTTGCAAACTCTAAAAAGACTAAAAGCCTCAATAAATGTTCCTAATTATATATCATTCCAAAACCAAGGTACATATGTATGATATTCATGGAAGTAGTTTCAAGTTTACAAAATCAGTTCAAATTTACAAAAAGATACTAACTGTATAGTCCATGGTCCTCTGCTAGCTGAGATAAATACTGTATAACACACAGTTTCTAGGATTTTTCTCTATTATCCACGTATGCATCTCTACAATCTGTAGCCCAATACTTAGCTAACATGAACATCTTTCTCAGGCTACTTAACTCCTCTTTTCCTACAGATTCAAATGTTGAGCAGAAAATGCATGTACAAGGACCATCCAATCTCTACTTATTTTGATGCCTGTCTAGCCACTTTTTTCCATACTCTATTCAGCTTTATCTTAAATAAAGAAAAATAACAGTGTCTATCTTAATACTCTCTGTAAATATCATAAAGACATCCAGAAGAATTGGATCTTTGCCTCTTTTGTGATTCTGAGACAGGGAACACAAAGAAAGAGCATACATCATAACCAATAAAAAAAAGAAAGAAAGCCCGTGGCGCACTGGGGAGAGTGCGGCGCTGGGAAGCGCAGCGGTGCTCCCGCCGCGGGTTCGGATCCTATATGGGGATGACCGGTGCGCTCACAGCGCTCACTGGCTGAGCGTGGTGCGGCCGGTCTCAAAAAAAAAAAAAGACAAAGAAAGAAAGAAAGAAAGAAAG
>NW_007730129.1:53866-54400 GCF_000696425.1 Galeopterus variegatus | reverse complement strand
CTCTATCATTCTATTGCTTCTATATTTCATAAGAAAACTTTTTTTGTATAAGTTTTACTAGAGTCAACTGGAATACATCAGGCTATTTTGGAGACACATAACTGTTCAACATTTTTCTGACAATGGATAGCATTCACTAGTCATTTTTATTCTAAAAATGAAAGAAAAATTGCTATCCAAAATACTGCAAAATGAAGAAGCATTTATTTCCATAAAGTCCACTCATTCTGTAATAACATATATCCTTTCTAGAAATAAAAGTTAACTACATGTTATCATCCACCTAATTTTAGTTGAAATAAGATTATTCCTTTATTTCTCTTCTTGAAGAGTTGAGGGGAAAAGTATATAAAATATTATTTATCAATTTTCTTTGTCATATCTCAACCCCAAAAAACTGACCAACAAGGTTCTTTTGGTCTAAAAGTGTTTGGTAGCATAGTGGGTATTTTAACTTTCAAATTTCATATCAAAAGTGTGTTTTTAACTGGGTATTTAATGCTATGGCAACTACGGTTTGGTTTTTTTTTTTTT
>NW_007730129.1:41471-53568 GCF_000696425.1 Galeopterus variegatus | reverse complement strand
CTAAAAATGAAAGAAAAATTGCTATCCAAAATACTGCAAAATGAAGAAGCATTTATTTCCATAAAGTCCACTCATTCTGTAATAACATATATCCTTTCTAGAAATAAAAGTTAACTACATGTTATCATCCACCTAATTTTAGTTGAAATAAGATTATTCCTTTATTTCTCTTCTTGAAGAGTTGAGGGGAAAAGTATATAAAATATTATTTATCAATCTTCTTTGTCATATCTCAACCCCAAAAAACTGACCAACAAGGTTCTTTTGGTCTAAAAGTGTTTGGTAGCATAGTGGGTATTTTAACTTTCAAATTTCATATCAAAAGTGTGTTTTTAACTGGGTATTTAATGCTATGGCAACTACGGTTTGGTTTTTTTTTTTTTTTTGAGTGTGATAATATGAGGGTACTTCTAAATTTTGCAGAAAAATAAATTAAAAGATAATACTAATCTTTCCATGAGCTTTTTGAAGTACCTTTGTAGCACTGTGGGTTATGTTTTAAAAGAAAAAAACAAAAAGAAAACTGAAAATACTATATGTCTTACCTTTTAGGCATATATGTTAAAATATTGACAGATGAAACACATAATTAACATATGTTTCAGAATAATCTAGAGAAAGGTATAAGTGGGTAGGGATACAAATAAAACAACACTGGCCGTAAATTATAATTGTTTTTAAATGGTACGTGGGACTTCAATACATCATTCTCCCTACTTTTATATGTTTGAACATTTTCTAAAATATAGCTTTTAAATGTGTTAAAATGCATACACTTAAAAAACAAAAGTGGGGGCTGGCTAGTTAGAACGTGGTGCTGATAACACCAAGGGCAAGGGTTTGTATCCCCTTGCTGGACAGCCACCCCCCAAAATTAAGTAATTAAAAAAAAAAGGTGATTTCCGATTTTCTGAAATAAGAAAACCTGGTTATCAACTAGATGAGTGGACAACATTCATTATCTCTCTGTACCCTAAGTTTTCACATCTATTAAAAAAAGGAGTTGGACTCATTAAATTCCAATGTTCCTGCTAGTTTGATTTTTTTTTTTTTATTCAATTGAATATGATTTCTTCACTTTGAATTCGGTTTAACCAACAATTCTAACCATAATCCAAAATGCATTATAACTAAATCTTATACAATCAACTGAAAATTGTTTATAACTGTTAGCAAAATAACAACATGGTACTTAACTCAGAGGGGTCCTCGTTCCTAGATAGGTTCTATTCTGCATTCCCCAAAACACCTTTCCTTCAAGCATTACCTCTCTTAGACCCTTCATTCTCTAGAGATAACTGTGTCAAAGAAAACAGAGGCTACCCGGCATAATCTGTTCCAGTATCCCTACCCTACCCATCCCCACTTCTGTCTGTACTTCTCTAAGTCCTTTCCACCTAAGGCCCCTTTGAGATCTGACCACAATTTTTATCTCTTACTCTACCTCCCTAACAATTCCTTACTTACCCTAGGCTCAATCGTTTATGCCTTTTCTAACCAGGTCCTTAGATCTCTTTTGTTCTGGTTTCTTCAATTTAGCCCACAGTCAATCCCACCCTTCCAAATAAATAACAACAAAAAGTCTTCTTTCAATCCTGTTTCCTCTTTAAGCTCACCTGTGATCCCTCCTTCCCACGACTATCAAATATTTAAATCGAGGTTCTACTGACTCATCTCCAACTATCTCAACTCCAACATACTCCTCACCCCTTCAACATATATAGCTTCCAGCCTTCACCACTCTCCCAGTTTTCCATTTCTCACAGGCCCCCAACTGCCAAATACCTGAATGGCTCACTTCAGGTCCTCATCATACTTCTCCTCTCTGTAGGATTTGATATTGCAACTATTTTCTCTCCATCAGGAAACTCTCCTCCCCTAAAGTTCTAATACACCACTTTGCTGCTAAGCTTCCTACTGACTCATTCTTCAATGGCATTTTCACCTAGTCACCTAAAATGATGTGATTCTCCAGGGTTCTTTCCTCCCCTGGTCCTCTTTCTTACCCCTAAAAGCCCTCATCCATATTATCATCTTAATCATGCTAATCTTTGCTTGAACTATTTTCCAAATCTTCACCCCTGGCCACATTAGCCTAGAAGGACCTGTGAGCCAAATCTAGCCTGCCACCTGATTTTGTAAATAAAGCTTTATTGTGTAGGTTATACCAAATCCACTTCCCTACTGAAAATTTTCCCAAGGAGAGGTTTTTCACAATCTGGCCCCTGCCTATCCTATTGGGTTGCAAAGCAGGAAAAGTTGTCAGGACCATTTATTTGGTATGTTGTACCTTTACAGAACAGAGGTTGGCAAACTTTTTCTGTAAATGGCCATAATATTTTTTAAAAGCCTATGTCACAACCACTCAACTCTGCCTTGAGCACAAAAGCAGCCATAGACAATAGGCAAATAAATGGGTGTGGTTTTAGACACTGTGTAGGTAAATAAAGCTATATTGTGTAGGTACCAAAGAAATACCTACACGCATTTTCCTACTTTCAGCTTCAGCACAATCATCTCCACGAAGCCTTCCCTGACTCATCCAGGCCAATTCAGGAGATTCTTTCCCTAGGTGCCCACCGAACTCAGTAAACAATTGCATCTCTGTAAGTATTTCTTTGCTTTTATATCATCTCCATACTAGTCTACACATTCCTTAAGCAGGAACCCTGAGGGAGAGTAGAAGAATGGTTATTAGGGGAATGAGGTTTAAAAGTCAGAAATCTGGGACTGAATGCCAATTATGCTCCTTCCTGGTTGTATATTCTTAAACAATACTTAACTCATTCTTTTCATCTGTATAATGGAAATTTTGTGAGGATTATCTAAGATCAATCTTATAAGCAGAGTGCCTTGCATACAGTTAAGTGCTCAACAATTATTGGTTATCATTATTTTCATTGTTTTATCCCTTATACTTAGTTCAGATTTTGAATAGCTGCTGAAAGAAATAACTAAAGGAAGCTACTTCAGAACACTTTGTTTTTAGCTGCATATGGATATTTCCATCTGAACATTTGGACCCCAGATCTCATTATCTTTATGCCCAAACTGTTTCAATTAGAGTGACCAATTTGCTAAGGCTTGCCTGAGACTTTCCTGGTTTGAACACTGAAAGTCCTGTGTCCCGGGAACTTCTTCAGTTTCAGGCAAACCAAGACAGTTGAACATCTAAGAGTTATGCTGCAAACAACAGAAACTGACTTGAGTTCACTTAAGAGGAAAAAAGGTAGGGTGGGAGGGAACAGGAAAATTTATCGGAAGGATACAGAACAATCTGCAGAACCAAAGGAAAAACTGAAGAATCAGGACTATGAAAACACAGGGATGAAAGCAACTCCCACAGATCTAGGTGGCAGGAACTAACGGATGGTTTCCTTCACAGTACTTCTGTCAGGATGAGTCAATTAGGTCCCAGTATCAGCTTACTCAAGATCTAAATGCCAGGTACAGAATTTGATTGGTGCAATATTTATTAGCCAGAAGAGGGTGAGGCACCTTAATTAACCAAAGACAGGAACATCTAGGTTAAAAATGCCACCAAGAGATATCTAACCGCAGAAAAGTAGCTTCCAAAGAACATATGAGAATGCTGTTTCAAAAAGAAGGGGGAATGGATATAATGCTACCATACCAAGTGTTGCTTGAACACGCCTTTAAGACTCCATGACACAGTCACTGTTATTCATGCTATCTTTCTTTCTGACTTGGCAAACTCATCCTTCAAGACCTAGCTCAAGTATGTTCCACAAACACTCACTCACTCTTTTTCTCTATACACGTATAGTACCTTGCAAATTATGCACCTGTATCATAGAACTTATCACACTGTACACTAAATACATGCTTAGGTATCAGTCTCTCCCACTAAATGAACTTCCCTAGATGAGGGACAATATCTTCATATTTATAATCTTTGGCACCTTACAATGTCTGCCTGGCACATAGAAAACACTAAATACATGTTTAATAAATCGTTTTCCATTAGGATATATGGATATAAGTCATTAGGATATATGAAGCATCAAATAAAGAAGAAAAATAGGGGTTACTAAAGGTAAACATGCTATCAAAGAGAAAGCTGACAGACTAAAAAGCAAGAGGACAGGCCAAAAAAATTATGAAGAACAAAAACTCCACAAGCATAAAAAATCGAGAACAAAATTCTGACTAATCTAAGAATCTGAAGACATTACTCATATAAAAGCAAAACCCAATATCCACATGCATAACGGTATTCGCAAGAACCAAGTAAACAACTAAATTATATTCTATTTAGGCAGAGAAATGTATAGGACATTTTCAGAAACACTGGCATTTAAAAATAAAAGAAAAATTGGTATATAAACTAGTAAATTCCATCAGCCAGAAAACCCAACTGTTTAGAATAATTAATTCCATGTATATATATCCATGATTTATTTTACCGTATTTAAATTGTTGATGTTGGCTAAGCTGAGATAAAATTTTTCTTAATAGCAAAATTATAAGAATTGATAGCTACACCCTCTTTACACTTTTAATATTTCTTTACCTCCAAGATAAAGGAATAAAGGCTTGGAAATGAGAATATAGCCAAACTTTATGTTAGCAAAACAAAATTCAATTCAGGAGTGGTATCAGTCATAGAAAGAGAGTATCATCGACTTTGAAGTTAGATTTTCTAGAAACACATTTTGTAACTCCTTTATTGGGTGCCAAGAAATCAGGCTATTTTTTTTCCACTTCAAAGGTTATTTAATCTATGTCACATTTTGCCTAAATAGCTAAAATTCATTTCACCGAATGTAGTAACTTGCACATTTGTAACATTAAACTATTTATTCTTTATCATATGAACTCTCTGATCAATCTTAATATCACAATTCAGAAATTTTCTGAAGTACACAGGATCGCCAATTGAAGTTGTTTTTTTTTAACAAAAAATGCTTAACCTGAAGCTAAGCAAGCCTTAAATAAAACTTCCAGGTTACAGAAAATCTACAATGTGGAGAGAAAGAGAAGGAATAAATTAAGCAACACCACATAGAAACAGACAAATACAGTAATTAGGACATTCTATCAGGCTGAACCATACGAAATTGTCGATACTTGGCTGAACCTCAAAAATGGCAATTTCGTATGGTGCAACTTAATATTAAAAAAAAAATCTAACTTTTTAAACAAACTAATGGCATTTAAAAATGGTGGGGGAACAATAACCATAAGTCAGAAGCAACCCAAGTATTCATCAATGGATGAACGGATAAACAAAATGTGCTATACACATACAATGGAATGTTATTCAGCTATAAAAATGAAGGAAATCTGAACGCATGCTATAGCATGGATGAACCTTGAAAACATAATGCTAAGTGAAATAAGCCAGGCTCAAAAGGCTTGTGCCTTAATCACTAATTCACTATGCATACACTTTAATTTCCCAATATTTTACCTATCATAATAAAAAGTTTAGACTTGATGCGGGAAGCAGCAGGAAAAGGCACTACAAGATTAAAAGTTTCAGTTCAAAAATGTATTTAAGGAAAATTACTGTGCCAGTGGTGCTAGCATGGATATATTTATTAAAAGAATATTTTAGTGCTTACTTTACTCCAGCCACTGTACTTAGTAGTAGACTATGAAGTATCTGTGCCCTCAAAAAGCTCACAATCTAGTAGGAGAAAAAGACAAAATAAAAATTAAAATATACTATCATAATTACAATGAGAAAAATATACGCAGAATTCTTCCAGGAGCGAAGAAAAGTACCTAACCCAGAATTGAGTATTTAAAAGGGGTAGAAATTAGCCAGGCAACAGGAGGCAAGGAAGGAAAGGATATTCCAGTCCTCAGGATCAGGATAGCCCTGAGAATAGAAATAGCACTGGCGAGGAAGGGAGGGCAAGAGTCCAGATTATGTGTAAGGATATAAGAAGTTCAGCATTGCTAGAGCTTAAAGGGGCGGGGGAAGGGGGATGTTGAATCTGGAGAAATAATCAGGCTGACTGAAAAATCTCGTGAATTGAAGGGAAGAACACCACTTTGGAGGCGATTTTAAAACTGCAACATGATAGGTAATAGGCTTAAAGTAGGCTGGAGACAACGGAATAGAGAGGCGGGGCCAAAACCCAGTGACAGCACAGAGGTTCAAGCTACATGACTGGCATCTGATTGAATGCTGAGGATGATGAAGGAGTCCAAGAAGGCTCTCAAGTTTCAAATTCAGGTCACAGTGAAGGCGATGATACCATAAACAGAAAAAAGAAAAAACAAAGGCAGAACATGGCTTTAAACACTTGGAGCTTGACAAATTGAAGTGATGCTCACGTGAACAATTTCTAGGAGACGATAACATATTTAAGTCCCCCACACTAAAATGATGGTTAAAGCTAGGGGAGCTGCTGATGTGAGCAAGAAAAGCAGTCTATAAAGAAAAAGTCAGTCACAGGACTCGCCAGTTTGTTCAGTTGGTTAGAGCACAGTCTTACAACACTAAAGTCATGGGTTCAGATCCCCATACTGGCCAGACTCCCCTCTTCTTCCCCAAAAAACTTAAAAAAAAGAAAAAGAAAAAGAAATACATTATAGCAGAACAGACTATCAAAAGAGAGCTAGGCAACGGTATCAATGCCATGGAGTCAACACCAAAAAAAAAAAAATTATTAGTATCTTAGAATAATACTGTACCTTCATTCAAGAGATTTTCAAGTTTTTTCAAGTATATCATGTAGTCTCTCTTCTCGAAGAGTACTGATTAATTTATATGCACTGTTCAATAAATGACCAGTCACTGGGCTTCTTGATAGAGCCCACATACTTTAATAGCTACAGACACACACACACACACACACACACACACACACACACACACACACACATAGAATTTGTTGTATATCACAGCTGTCATCCCAAAGAGGTAAAGGAAAATACACTTAAAAAGCATTAGAGAGGAGGAAAAGAAAAGGGATGATAGTACCAAGAATATTATTAGTCAGTCAGGAAAGGCCTTATAGAGAACTTCTGAAGGGTTTTTCTTTTTTAAAAAAAAACTAGAATGGCATGGTCTGGCAGAATTGTAATCTTGGTGTTCCAGAAATATATGAAGGAGTCTGAGAGAAGAGAAAGTTTACCAGAGTGAGGCCCCTCAACAGACAGCCATAAAAGGCATACAGTGGAGTAGCATGTACAAAGGCAAAACTGTACTGGTCAACCATCTCAAGTACTGTACTTTATCAAGGCTGGCACAAAGAATACATAAGGAAAAGTGATAGGTGAGGTAGAAAAGGTAGGGCCTTATGTGGAATTATGTGTGACATGTTAAAGACTTTTATCCTGAAGACAATGGGACGGATCACAGACAGGAAAGTAACACGGAAAGATTTCAGAAACGTCAAACCACAAGATACACAGGGAGAGGAGATACCGAAGACAGGAAAGCTAAGTACACTACTACACTAGTACAGGTGAGAATGATAAGGGTTCTAAGGTAAGGGCAGTGGTAGTAAGGTTGGTAACAAAGGAACAAATATGGGGGTTCTTCAGAAGACTAATTCAGAGAAGGGTGAAGGAAGGGAGTCAAGGATAAAGTTTTAAATTTGAACAATTAGGTTGTGCCACTGACCAATAGGGGTTCCAGAGAGAGAGAAGCAAGTTTGGGAGTGCTAGTTGAATTTGCAGATGAGAAAATACTCATATATATTTTCCCTAGTATTAGAAACTAAAGCATAGGGCCGGCTCGTGGCTCACTTGGGAGAGTGTTATGCTGATAGCATCAGGGCCACGGGTTCGGGTCCCTATATAGGGATGGCCGGTTGGTTCACTTGGGAGAGCGTGGTTCTGGCAACACCAAGTCAAGGGTTAGGATCCCCTTACCAGTCATCTTTAAAAAAAAAAGAAAGAAAGAAAGAAATTAAACCATAAAATTAAAGTGTTAAGCCAAGGATATGAGTTGTCATTTTTCAGTAAAACCAACAGACTAGCTCCTTGCTAATAGGAAACTTGACATGAGTAAAAAGGAAAAAATGCAAAGAAATCAAATGATAAATAGTATGTCAAAAATTTTTATTAGCAAGGTTTTAGAGTACTAAAATAAGAATTTCTGTGATATAGTCAAGATTTCTTCAATATTTTTGACATTAACTTTCACACATGCTTCATATATGTCAAGTCTTAGACACTCCTCAGTGGAGTACAACAGAGTGAGCAAGAGTTTTGGCTTTAGAGTCACAATGCTTCGATACTTGCAGTCCAAGCTCTGCCACTTAGGGCTAGTTACTTAAGAGTTGTAGGCTTCAAGTTTCCTCAGCAATTAATGGGGATAATAATAGTACCTACTTCATAGGACTGCTCTGAAGACTAAATAAATAATTCATATAAAGTACTTAGCACTAGTACACAGTAAACACCCAATATATGTTAAGATTTTTAAAATAATTATTATTAGTTACTGTTACTATTAGTTAGTTACTATTATTAGTTACTGATGAAAATGTCACATACTTGAGATATACAGGAGCAAGAAAAAGAAAAGTTGACTTGGACGGCAGTTACTTGAGTGTTTGTTCTATTAAGTATTCATTAAACAGAACATTTTTGCACTTTGTGCAGTTTTCTATAAGTATATTTGAAAAGTTAATTTTTTTAAAAAAAAAAGGAAAAAAGCTTAGGAATCAACACCTTACATGAAAGGTCTGCTTTTTTTTTTTTTTTTTCAAATAGTAAGGGAAAGGAGATCTTAACCCTTGACTTGGTGTTGTCAGGACCATGCTCACCCAGTGGGCTAACCAGCCATCCCTCTACGGGATCCGAACCCGTGGCCTTGGTGTTATCAGCACCACACTCTCCCGAGTGAGCCACGGGCCGGCCCCAAAAGGTCTGCTATTGAAACACATTCCAGAACAAATAAAATTAAGAGTTTCCTTTTCACTATATACATCCTAATTTTGCTACAAAATCCATAGGGGTACCTAAGCTCCAAATTGCTATCAATGAAAACTGCTCCTTTCCTTACCTGCATCTATAAACCTCAGATTAACCTTTATCCCCTCCTCTTCTGTAAGTTTTACACAGAAGAGGACAAGAGAGATGAGGGGAATGAGGGGGGAGGATCATCAAATCCTCATTCTAGGTTGTAGCCATCTCCAGTTCCACTTTTTGGAAAATTCCTCCTTGCAGACCAGATAACAGCACTACTTCTCCAGAATTAATTCTAGATACTGCTGTCCTGTTACCCTTTGCCATGGTCTAATCATATTATACCTCCTAAGTCTTTGCTCTGGAATAAATTCCTTCAGATCTCCCTATGAAGAAAAAGCTTTCAAGCAACTCTTTGCCACAAGACATATGCTCAGACCAACATAGGCTATCCGGAAGTCTCATCTCTTTACTCCCTGATCTAATCCTTCTTTTTCACCTGGATCTTTATTCACTAATTTCTCATGTATCCCTTTCAAGTTTGGTACATACTTCCTATATGATTCATCAACCTCATTTTTTCTCTCCAGTGACCTCTTAAAATCTCTCTTCTAAGAAGTCATTCTTGTCAATGACTATGAAATGATTTTCTTCTTCAACCCTTTCGCTACTCACAATCCCCTGGCATAACTCTACCTTCTTATTTTCTTGTATTTTCTTTAGAAACTACATCCTATTTTATTCTTGCACCTAACATTTTATTCGTGTATCAGCTGGTGGTATAACTTATATACTATGGATTATCTTTTGTCCATCCTATATGTAAAAAGACAGGAATGGCATCTTATCAAAGTGCAGCCTGACAATCACAATGAGCTACTTAGTTACAAAGCTAAGTTGTACTGTTTCTAATATAACATAGTTTCTAATGGATAAGACTAAATTAGACATGGCATCTAGTCGTATTATGCCTAAATCCACAATAATGGCCCTTGATCAGATTTGACCCCAGCCTACCCTTTGGTCACATATCTACCACTCCCTTCTCTCTCGCAGCCTCAGCAGTCCTACTACATTCTCTCAGGACTCTTTAATCACTGGTCCCTTAAGTCTGGAATGCCCCTTCCTTTCCCTCCCCCTTCTCCCGCACTTTGCCTGGTCAACTTTCTTTCATAGTTCAGAACAGGCTCATTCCCATTTATCTATTAGAATTCAACCAGAACATCTACCCAACTGCTCAACTCCAAGTTAGGGTTTTCTCATGCATTTCCAGAATACCTACAGCATAACATTGATTGATGTACTGCATTGTAATTATCACCACCACTAGACTGTAAACTCCTATAGGTACAGAATGAATCTTATTCCTTTGTGCATCCCCAAGACCTACAATGTTAGACACCCAATAGACAATTAGTGAATGAATGCTCATACCCACTGCATGACTTGTACAGCCTACGTAAGCACTGTTTCTGCATCCAAAGTACTTTCCTCATGTAAAGTGGTGATAATGCCATGCCTCTCTCATCAAGTTGTTATAAGGATTAAATGAGGTATCATGAAGCTCTTAGTATAGTGTCAGCCACATAGAACTACCATTTGAATGTCTGCTATTTCATGCCTAATGTACTATGGGAAATGTAATGTTGTGATCAACATCAGGCTGAATGATTTAGCAATGATGCTGTCTTTTTCCTGCATCTAGAAGTCACTGGTTACTTCTAATCATCAGCAAACATGTGGTGTCCACCTAGTATGTTGAAGAGTAACACTTACTAGGTACCACTGAGCTCCCAGAACACAATAATATAGGCAAATAGCAAGACAAAAACCTGTACCAGTATCAAAGAATGTTTAGTTTTTCTGTACAGACAATATGAGTATTTTTCAAACTACCTAAGTTTTGCTTCATAAAGGGGTAGGCTTCAAGAAAATTAGTGATGGAAAAGTTCAGAATTAATTCTTGTCATCAAATGGACCAATAACAGGAGGCAGTTACAAAATTTCTTGTTCCTATTCCCAAGTTTCACTTTTGCTTAAAATTATTTCTCACAAAAGAAACCTAACCATGACCAGGACAGTTAGATGACCTTTATTTGTCTCACTCAAATGGGAATTCCACAGATATTTCCCTAGGTATTTTCCAATTAGTACTTACTTTTGTAGCTCTGAAATATGGCCCACGTTTGTCTGTTTCTCCACAAAACAACGCTGAATGGTTTATATTTACCCTACTACCTTCTCTCTTTAAGACAGGATAAAACACACACTTCTTTAACCACACTGGCCCCTTAGCAAAAATTATAACACTGCAAATTATGTCACCTAATATTAGAAAAGGAGGCTATGGACTAAAACCATTTATTCCCGAACAAATCCAGAAGTCAGAGTCCCAGTGAAGTTTGTGCAGTATACTTAATTGTTTTTAGTAGCTGCAGAGAGACCTCTAGCGCTGCCTCAATAAGCCGAGTTTGCAAACAGTACCTGCTAATGTCACCTTAATGAGACAATGGCAACATGCTGAGTAGCAACGAACTGAGTGACCACGATTAACGTTTACAGTCTGCAACCACTTGGAAATTCTACCAGCCTGGAGCACGGGGTATATACAAGGACGTATGAACGAACCTAAGTGTCGAAATTATTTCAGTAAAACATGTCGAAGAAATTACCATTCTATGCACACCCCCCACTCCAAGGAAGGCTAAGAAAACAGGTCTTAGGAGTGGAGATCGAAACAACCTCTTTTCCTCAACACAATAGATGGTAAACTATTGTCCACCTTCAGCTCGCTGCAAATGCCAGCAGTAACAGGAGTTATGAGCTGGAACAGCTCAGCCCGACTGATCCAAAGGACAGCACCGGAATATAAGAAAATGGTCCTGGCGTATCGTACCCTCCCCCACACACCAACCTCAAACAAGTCAGTTACCCGGCTGGTCCCCACCCCCCTCTGCGGGCCGCCACCGCCCGCCTGGGCCCAGATGGCAGAAGGTAGGAGCGTGGACCGGCAGAGCCGAGGCTCCATGTGCGGCAGCGCGGGAGGCACCGAGGGAGCCGCGCCGGGCAGGAGGTTGCACAAGAAGCGGGCGCGAGCCGTGGCCGCCCCTCGGCGGTGCGGTCGGCTGGCCCAGGCGGCAGCATCCCCGTCGGTACGCGCGGCCCCGGCCCGCGGACCCCGCCTCAGCTCCACATCCCCTCC
>NW_007730129.1:20849-40713 GCF_000696425.1 Galeopterus variegatus | reverse complement strand
AACGGTGCTGAGGAGCGGCGCGCGTTCGCGGAGCTGGGGACACGTGACCGGGGGCGGCAACCGGCCTGGGCGCTAGCCCGCCTCGTGCCCGTGGTGGTTCTCGGGATGACCCCGCCTCCCCCGCCCCCAGCGAGGCCTCCTCTCCGGGCTGCAAATCACATGCCAGAAATGGAGCCGGACTTAGCGGCTTATTGCCCCCGAGACGCAGGCGGTAACTACAGTTCCCAGCATGCCAGGTTCGGCCGGAGCCATTCTCCACGCCCAAACAGAACCAGGAGAATGCTGGGTTTCCTACGCGCGCGCTCCCAGTCCTGGGCGCGAAGCTCCGCCCCCGAGGCCGCCTCTGGGTGGGGGGATAGGGAGGAGCTTCCCCAGAGACGGCACCTTGCGCCCTATCAGGAGGGAGAAGGCGGGGCTGCCGAGGAGCGCGGCTGGCTCCCCGTAGCCTAGAAGATTAGAAGAACCGGCGCGTGTGCTTTACTTAACTCTCTCCCTTCTTTGGGGTCTCCTGAACTAGCAGCCACCCTCACGCGCTGTTCCCTTGCTTGTCTTCGGTTTTATAAATAGCATTTATTCCACCTGACATGTACATATGTATTTGTGTGATGTGCGTGTTTATGCGTGTGCTACCTGGCTGCCAGCACTGGGATTAAGCTCAGTGAGAGCGGAGGCTTTGGTTGGTTTACTGCTGAATCTCTCGCGTCAGAACAGTGCTTGGCACGTCATACGTACTCAGTAAATCCTTGCACCTGAACAAATTAGCTCTCTAGCGTAGCCAGGTTTCTGTATCATCCTCCCGAGGTCTGTTCTGCAGCCTTCACTCCGGCGGTTCCTATACTTCTGTGCCCCCGTATCTTGTTCCTCCATCACACATAATCTTAGACTTCAGGCAGCAGTCAAGCCCTGGTCCTCAGACTCTCCAGTCCAGCATGTCCCCTTAGGGTCATCGAAGGGTGGAGGGAAATTTGCATGGATAACACGAATGGACAGCTGCTTTCTGGAGCAAGTGGGCTCCATATGATTATATGTGAAATAACTCCGTTTCGGAATTTATGGTAGATATGAGCAGGTATGTACTGTTACAGTACACATAATTCAAATGAACTGAGATCAAATATTGCTAGAAATATACCACGAAGGGATTAAAGAAAACAGTCTTCAAAGCAAAGGGACCTTAAAGAGCTCGAATTCCAGGAGTTAGGAATTCAGAGGCTTCCAGTGGCCAGGCATTCATTTTGTGAGTTGTGGGATGTGGTCTGTTCATAAACACAGGCCTATTTAAAGGCTTCAGACCATTGTTGCCATATTGGACTATGGTCCAGTGTTACCAGAAAAGTCCAATTTTTCAAGGAAAAACAAATAGCTGGATTTTTTTCTTTTATTTTTAAATATTAATTCACATTTTTAAATGGACTTCAGTGGTCCAGCCACTTCAGAACATCCAGCACTCAATTTGCAACACCTGATGAGCCGCCGAAAAAAAGAAAAACAAAAATGAAAACGCTTATGTAACCAGTCATTTGAAGGAAGAAAAAAAAAAAAAACATATCACCTATGACTTAGAATGAATACATTGGGTTAACTCTGGTTCTTAAGGAGACAGAAGTTGTGTTGTTTACTACTCTCCTTGACTGACCAAAAGAGAAATTTTCTGACTGTTGTCCAATCTCTATTATAATTTAGCAGATTTCCTGTAGGAAAAGTGAAGGAAAATGATCAGAGCCCCTCAGATGTTCAGAATCTTGCCGAGCATTTGATGTAAATATGCATGTGCGCCCAGGTGTTTCTTGGTTATTGTCTAATGTAATTGCACATGTGCGCCCAGGTGTCCTCGGTTATGGACTTAAGTATAAAGGACAAGGGGCTGTGATCCACAGTGCCCCCACCCCTGGGATATCCCAGGTGGGGGGCCACGGGGAGCCCACTACTGCTGCTGCTGGAGGCTGTTGCTGCCAGGGTCCCCGGGATGCCCCGAGTGGCCATTGATGCCACCGCTGCTGCTGCTTCTGCTGCTGAAGAAGCTGAGGACCGAGCTTGTGTCATCTGCCAATGGCTTCCTGGACCTTTCCCAATTACCTAGCTTGTGGACCTGCATGTGAGGGGTCTGGTGACCCAGCCAGATGTGTGAGGGGTCTGATGATCCAGCGAGGCATGTGAGGGGCCTGGTGACCCTGCCTGGCATGTGAGGGGTCTGTGACCCAATCTGTACAACAGATTTGAAGGGTCTGTGAGGCCTAGCCCTAGCAATACAGTTGGAAACTTAGTGTAACTAAAATAATGAAACATTTTTGCTTTAGTTATGAATTGCTTTAACAATACAATTGGCTGCGACAGCAGGAGTCTGACAATAGCCCCAACCAGACAATTGGCGTAGTCACGTAGCAATACAATTAGCGTAGTGATTGCTGTAACCATACAATCCCTTTTCAGGTTACTTTCTCCCCTTATACCATCTCTCTTCATCCTACCTGCTGCCATGAAATGCATGTCTTTCATCCCTTGTTTTAGAGTTTGACACATTTAGTGAGCACTAATATGTCTAAAATGTCTATGTGTCAGTCACTGCACTAGCATTAAGACACATTTGTAAACAAGACAGCCTGGTTCCTGCCTGCCTCCACACAGCTTTGTGTCTATCAGAGAAAGACAATAAAACCCAAAAGTGTGGTGGGTGTTAAGAAAGAGAAAGAATGCTCAAGGCTCACATGAGGGAGACCTTTGTAACCTGCCAAGTCCTAAGACGCCTAAGATTTGAGGAGCTCCAGGCGAGACTGCAAATGGAGGTCTATGTATTATATGTCTAAATATTTAGAAGTTACCAATCAAGCTTACAAACTTAAATAAAATATATTCAAACCTCCAAGATTGAGAAATGTGCCTCCTTAACAACCGGGAAGCCTGGCTTTAAATTAAATTTCCTGACTTCTTGGAGTTCTGCTTCAGAATGTGGCAGCACCAGGAAGGCTGGATGCTGGCCGGCCTGCAGCCTGCTGTCCAGTCTCCTCTTCCACATCCTGGCTCCTATCCATATTGGAATAGACCTTAAGAACACATGTGCATACTCCTACCCACAGCGTTCAAGTCCTGCACACTCACCTCCAGAGCTCTAGCTACATCCCCTTACCCATTGCTCAGGCCTAGGGCTGTGCACCACAGTGACATGATATGCTCCCAGGAGGATGGACCCAGGCAAGAGGCCTGGAAGACTCTGGGAACAGGCTTGGCCATTTGGGCAAGAAATCTCAGGGCCCTGGTCCCCAGAAATTGGTCTAAAGCCACAGGTTCTGGTGGCATGACCCTTTGGCCCCACAAGGAGAGCTGCACAGAAGAGAGCCAGAGTGAGATCCTCTAAAGGGCAGGGTCCAGAGCAGGGTCCCCCCACATCATCCCCCCCTGTCTTGCCCGGGTCTAACTTCGTCATTTTTACTCTTTGCCATTATCCCTGGTAACTTCAGCGTCCCCACATCTGGTACTCTGGTCCCAGAGTCTCTCTACATTCTTGACTTTACCAGGTTTCTACCACCTACAGCCCCCTCCAGGCCTTGGACTCTTTAATGTCTGGAAAATGACACCCTCCTGGGACTCAGATTTGGCACTTCTCAGTGTGAAAAACTATGTCCTTCTCTTTTGCCTCACTCTGTCTCTCTTGCCCTGAAACTTCTCTGGACGACTCTTTTTATTTTATGTGGATTTATTTTCCAAGCATATTTTGAGTGTCCACCACATACCAAGCTCAGCCCAGGTGGTCAGTCAAACCCATGTTTCTCCTCTGACCCACTATCCACCTTCCTAAGGCACCAGGAGTCATGCCAGTGGACAGTCATCAAGCTTTTGAGTGTCCACCACATACCAAGCTCAGCCCAGGTGGTCAGTCAAACCCATGTTTCTCCTCTGACCCACTATCCACCTTCCTAAGCAAGCTTTGTACTGGAAGGCCCCTCAGCCCAGGTGGTCAGTCAAACCCATGTTTCTCCTCTGACCCACTATCCACCTTCCTAAGGCACCAGGAGTCATGCCAGTGGACAGTCAGGTGGCACTATGCAGCAGGCCCACAAACACAACAGATCCAAAAAGGAGCTCATGGTTTTCCTCTTAAGTCAGCTCCTCTCTGCAAATCCCTGACTCTGTTACTGGCATAACCATTCTTCCAGGGACACTGCTCAGAGCTAAGAGCCATCTCTACTTCCTGCCTCTCCCTCAACTCACTCACACAGTCTCCCTGTTAACTCACCACTCAATGTATCTGGAATCTGTCTCTTCTTCCCACGCCACCCACAAGACAACCTTAACACCTCCATCGTCTCCACAACAATCTGATTTCACTTCTGCAGATTTGCCTGACTTTACCTCTTCTCCCCATGATTACCCCTTCCCCTCTGCCATTTTCTGTCAAATCATTTCTAAACTCCTCATTCTGGTGGTTAAGATCATATGCGATACAGCCCCCCTGCAGTGTGCGTTTGTAATTTCTGGCTCCCCCATACATAGCTCATGCTTCAGCAAACATGTCCTGCTCATACTTTCCCAATATGTCTTAACCTTTCCAGCTTTCATATCTTTGCTGTTCGATTTACCTAGAATGCCCTGCCCCTATCTCTGCCTGCCAAAATCAATCCCCCTTTTAATACTCAGCACATGTGGTCACCTTCCCAATGAAGCTTTCCCAGCATAATACAGTGGAGGGAACTTCAGAATCTGAAAACTCCGGCCCCAGGGAGTTGCCTATCAAAGCAAGCCCAGGCAAGTCAATTGCCTTCCCTGACTCCTCTTCTCATCTACAAACAAGGATTCTGAATCACTGGATTTTTGTGAGAATCAAATTTTAGAATGCATATGGAAGTGCTTTGAAATTGCTGTATTAATGTTAGTCGTTACTATCCAGCCAGGAGTGATATCTTTCTCTCTGAACCTCAGAAGAACTTTACTTACTGCTTTGTATTGCTGCAGTTGGTGTAGTCTTACCTCTCACTCACCCGTTGCTATGGTTTGAATGTGTGTGTCCCTCCAGAATTCATATGTTGGAACCGAATACCCAAGGTGATAATATTAAGAAGGGGCCTATTGGGAAGTGATTGAGTCATGAGGGCTCTGCCCTTGCAGATGGATTAGGACTTACAGAAGAGATTAAAGGAAGCACTCTCATGCCCTTTGCCCTTACCGTGTGAGGACACAGCAACAAGGCACCAACTTAGAAGCAGAGAGGAGCCCTCACCAGACACTGAATCTGCTGGTGCCTTGATGTTGGGCTTCCCAACCTCTAGAACTGTGAGAAATAAATTTCTGTTGCTTATTAATGACCCAGTCTCACGAATTCTGTTCTAGCAGCACAAAGCCCTGTAAACCCCTAAAATGTCTTGTACATGTCTGTGTTCCCCAGCCTAGAACAATTGTGTCCCAATGCATGTTTGCTGAATGAATAAATGAATTAACAGGTGAATGGATGAACTCCCTTTTTCCCTCATGATCCCCTTTTGGATATTTCACTACTTTCTAAGAGCACCTGAAGCAAAAAGTAAATACAGAAAATTAAAGAAAATGACATTCAAACGCATTACCTCAACTACCTAGCAGCATTTTTACTTCAGTGGTAAAGAAATCTAAAAGCATAATAAGAGCTTTCACACACTGAATACCTACCACATGCCAGGCATTTACATCCATCGTCTCTAATTCTCCTGGGAGCCCTGTGTGGTTGGAATTGTCATCTCCATCTCTCTCTGAGGCAGGTGGAGCTTGGGGCTCTGGTTCTGAGGCTGGGTGAGAGTCGGTGGTGACAGCAACAGCAATGAGAGCTCAGAAAGAGAAGTGGCTTCTGCTGTGGCCCCTGTTTAGGGCAGTGGTGATGAAGACCTCCAGCCTCCCAAAGAACAGATACAGTCCTTGGGCTCTAGGGAAGTCTCTCCTGAAAGGGGCATTCTCTCTCCAAGGGGTGTCAGCCATGGAAATAGCTTTGCCCAGCAGGGAACCATCTCATGACCCACGACTGTCATGGCAACAGACACAGTATTGTGGCAGCACAGTCACGGAGGAAGAACCTGAGCAACGCTCAGAATAACATCTGGAGGGTGGGCTAGTGTCTGGCCAGTGAGCACTCATACATAATTATGTGGATAATACACATCAGGTGACCTTATTGCATAGTGAGGTGCTGAGGGACTTGGGACACATGAGTTATACCTCCAATGGCATTTTCAGAAAATTAGACTGTAATAAACACAATGTTAAAATTGTAGTGGGAATACTTTAATCATAAAAATCATAATTCAATAATTAAGAATATGCAAGGATACTTCAAAAAGTTCATGGAAAGATTCATATTATTTTTCAGTTCTATTTTTCCACGAACTTTTTGAAGTATGCTTGTACTTAAGGTCTCAAGGTCATGATTCTGGACCTTAAATATAATTTTACAATATTCTAGATATAGAACCTAAAGGTACCTTAGAGATGAACACTTTCTTGGAAATTTAGTGACTTGCTGGTTCTTTAATTAACAAGCCATGTGTCCTTCAAGAGTTTGTTTTACCCAAGTCCAAATAAGATGAGCAGGTTGGGCTGAATAAACTCTAAGCCTCCTCCCACAGGATTAATTCTCTGAATCTGTGAACCCATCTATCCAGTCCAGCAGCATCCTTTTTCCCATCTCTCCCTATTTTACAGATGAGAAACGTGAAGATGATAAGTAATCCTAATTGGCAGAGGGACTAGAAGCCAAGTGCTGTGATTTTTTCCCACTGGTATTCAGTACTTCCTGAGCCTTCTGATTTTCCAGAGTCTGCCACTGTGCTCAGCCCACCAGGTCTACCCTCTCTCGAGTGCATTAGGCCACCAAACCATCCCCAAACCAAAGTTGTCACTTTTGTCAAGGATTTGGATCCCCATACAAGCCAGCTGCCAAAAAAACCCAAAAACCGAAAAACAAAATCGTCACTCTCTCAAAATTATTCATCTCATATAAGAAATAATTCATTTGCATTAAAGTATGAATGACCTTATTAACAATGTGAACGCCATTGGATGGAATGTCTGTTGTATCTAACCTGTTATAAACATCCATCATCCCCTCCCCACACCAGAAAACTTTTTAGTAGTCCCTTGGCATCCAGTTACAGCTTATCCCTGTTGTAAGTTATCTGGATAAAACTAGACTTACTGGAAAGTGACTTCTTTGAACAAATACCAGATTTGCTATCTGTTTATGCATCATCTTCTTCAGTAAACAGCAAACACGAGTACCTGGAGGAAACATTTGTGGCTCACTTATCCTGTGTCCGCTCTGTCTAACATGGTACATGGCACGTGGTGGGGCCTCAATAACTGCTGAGTAGGTGAATAAATAAACTCGAGTAGTAAAAACATATTAAATTTACCTGTTGGAGTAGAATCCATAAAATGTTTTGGTGTAATAAAAATGAGGAACGCATTTTTTTTATTGCATAAAAATGTCATATTATGGTGAGGATAGGGATTATGGTTATAAAATCATAATAATATTATTATTAATAATAAATAACAACAATTAAGTGTGCACCATGTGCCAGGAACTATACTAAGCCTTTACTTGGATTATTTAATTCTCACAACAATATTATTGAGTAGAATCTATTTTTAACCCCATTTGATAGAGAAAGAAACTGATGCCAAAAAATGCTAAGTAACTCTTACATGGTCAGGAGGAGATAGGGTCCAGGCAATTGTACTGTAGGGCCCAAGGTCGTAATTTATTCTTCTGAGCGTAGACACACACAGAGATGAGGCCAGGTACAGCTCTAGAACCTGGAGCTCAGGCATCTGCAGGGTCTCCCCAGCTTACCTGCCTCCTGCAGGAACCTCGCCTTGGAGAACTATTGACTCACAACATGTGGAGACTGCCGTTGATGAAGCATAAACAAAAGTATTTTCACAGGTCAGTGATGTTATATTCAATTGTAAAAAATAAGATCTAGGTAAACTGGCCACCAAGAAAGGAAGAATTAAACAGGTATGAAAAGTTAGTCTCGGGCCGGCCCGGTGGCGCGCTGGATAGTGCACTGCTTGGGAAGCGCGGTGGCGCTCCCGCCCGAGGGTTCGGATCCCACATACAGACCGGTTCCTGCTCACTGGCTGAGCGAGGTGTGGGAGCAACACCGAGGGTTGCAATCCCGTTGCCGGTCCCCAGTCCGGTACGGGGGCAACACTGAGGGTTGCGATCTGTTGCCGGACACAGAAAAAGACAAAAAAAAAAAAAAAAAAAAGAAAAGAAAAGAAAAGTTAGTCTCTACCAAAAAGAGATTTTACAGTGAAGTCAGCAGGGCTGGAAGAGGACCCAGGTAGACAAACTGCTAAATCCAGAGGTCACACAAAAAAGGGTTTGTCATCTAGAGTTCTACTAAGTCGGCACCTTTTTTTATTTGCATATCTTTTTGTAGGAGACATATGCTGTTCATTAATATGGAGCATTAAAGACTGCAGTTTGTAAATATTCAGTTCTAAAGCCATTCCTGGAAAACATGATAACAGGAGGCAGGGGACACCTGAAAACAGAAATCAAAAAGGTTTGTTAATTAGTTGGATTGTAAACATGCTCCTCTGTCCCTACTATTTGGGGAATTGATGATTCTCTAGACTGGGATAGAGAACTGAAACATCTTGCAGTAACAATACCATTCTGGGCACATGTGCTTCCCCTTTTTCAAATTGCTATGTCCCTTATAATCAACTTTACCACTATATGAATAATCTCTAAGTAAAATGAACAATAGAAGCTTTCTGAAAGAAGTTTTTTCTACCTAAATTTAATGAGTCCTTTAACTTTGTAGTCTATTTCTCTTTAAATACTGCAGTTTAAATGACTTTTGTTTTGGATAAAATGTTTCTTTTTCCATGTACTATTTCATATTTTCTCCTGGGACATGCTACCCAGGAGAATGCAATAGCTCGAGCATTTATAGTCCAGGCAGTGGGATATCCGACAGCCTGGCTGTCCAATACCACAGCCACTAGGCACATGTAGCTGTTTAAATTTAAATTTAAATTAATTGCAATTAGAAATTGAGTTTCTAGTCACACTAGTTTTGTTTCAAGTGCTCAGTGGCCACCATATTGTGGCTACTGTATTAGGTAGCTGAGATAAGAGTATAGAACATTATCACAGAAAGTTCTATGGCTGCCCCAGAGAGAACACAGGGTGGCAACAGACCTTCATCTTTCTTTTCAATTTCCACTTCCATGTTTTACTAGACTTGTGACCATGGGAAGTTTCTTAAACTTTCAAAGCTTCAGCTATTTTTAAACTATAAAGTAGAAATACAAACACTTACACCTGTAAAGTAGTGAGTATAATGCCTCATACATTTTAATTGCTTAATGAAACTATTATTGTTAGTAATGTTTAGGGGTCAAAAATTCAAGCTTTTGAGATCCAAATTAGATATTCTTATTTTCTTCATACCTTAAGTAGTCAGTAAACCTTGCTGGCTTCCAAAAAAATTTCAAATTAAATTAAATACTAAAACATTTCAAAAATTAAATAAATATTAAAAGCTCACATATTTTTGTGTCTTCATTTATGACATCAAACTTCTATAAAAGAAAAACAACTTGAGTTGCCCTGGAGAAACCTCAGACCCAGGTAGCTATTTAAACCCATAAATTGAGCCAGACAATTTTTGACTTTCAAACCATCCCTGACATTTAATTCGGAACATGTTCAGCAAACGTTTGTATTTACACAAGAAGTCTCTCAGCTATCTAAGTTTGACTCGCAGAGCTCTGAGGCAAAAATCACACACACCCCCCACTTTAGCTTGGAGCTAAAACCCATGCAAGGTACACATCTCAGCACTTTCAAAAGTGCTTCCACTTATTCTAGCATCTCTCCAGCCCCACCACTCTCTTCTCTTTCTGATCAGCGCTGAGGCTTGTGTAATAGCATCCAAAGCTGAGAGACAGAGCTGTGGATCATGTGCTCACACAGCTCAATCTCCGCTGCCCTCACAGAGGGGCACACTGTAGTTAGGAATGCCAGCAGCCAGAGCCAAGTAAGTTCAGACTCACTGAGCCATTGTTTATCAACCACAACTACACAAAACAACCAAAACAAAATAACCTATGAGTAACCTACAACTCATCATGATAGGAAATTCAAATAACTGCTAATGTCACACCTATTTAGACAGTCCAGTTTTTTCAAGTTTTTTTTTTTTTTTAAATAGAAACAAGATTGTGCAATGAGATGATAAAAAGATAGAGGACAATACTCTGTCATTACTATTCAAAGCTAGATTGCAAAATATACGAATTAAAGAAACCTTTAGAAATCTTTAGTTTGTCCCTTCCCTAGATCTCTAGTTGAGCTTTATGTAGGTTTTCTTTCATACAAAGAAATACAGATAAAGGGAATTATCACTCTTGGAAGACTACAGCCCAGTAATGGATGGGAGCATGCTGGGGCAGTGAAAACACAGAGCAATGTGAGAATGTTTTCTGATCCACAATATGAGCAAATACAGTTCTAGTCACTCTCACAGCCAAGCAAAAAATCTGAACCAAGCAAACCCATTTAAAATGGTCATAATTCTGGGCCGGCCCGGTGGCGCATGCTACAGTGCGCCGCTTGGGAAGTGCGGCGGCGCTCCCGCCGAGGGTTCAGATCCCACATACAGACCGGTTCCCGCTCACTGGCTGAGCGAGGTGCGGGGGCAACACCGAGGGTTGCGATCCGTTGCTGGTCACGAAAAAAGACAAAAAAAAATAAAATAAAATAAATAAATAAAATGGTCATAATTCTGAAAAAGTCTTTATAACCATGTTTACTATAGAAATGAGAAAAATAGCTGACATTAATTGAGCACTTAATATGCTCTAAGCACTCTTCTAAGTGATTCACGTATATTAACAACAGCCTTAAATGGTAGGTTGAGAATACCATCTCCCATCTTACAGATGAGTAATCTGAGGCACAGAGCGGTTAAACAATCTGCCCAGGTTCATGCAGCTGATAAGTGTTAGAGCCAGAATCTAAACTTGGGTGACCTGGCTCTGTTTTACACTCTCGCCTCTGCTGGCGGTTGGAATAAAGATGCCCTTACATGAGCACCCATTCCTTACTACACACAAGCCTATAACCGTGCACCAAGATAACATCTTATAGCTTAGAGTTGTTTGTAGAAACCAGTTAAAAGGAGGAACACCCAGCATTTAATTGGAGCCTGTAACTGTCATCAAACCCATGTTTCCTTGGTTTTCAAAATTCTCAATGGGGAGAGTATCTCAACTGTCAGTAATTTTGAAAAGTAAAGAGGTGAAGCGTAGTGACATCATTTTAACTTTAAATTAAACAACACCTGAAGTTGGAACAGTACATGAATTTTTCTATCTCTTATTTTTAGTTATGTGAACGAATAAATTCTCCTTTTAAAACACTTGTTTGCTCTCAACAGAAAGACCCATGACCAATACACACTCTGCTCTAGCCACTGCCATCTGCACCCAGCCACAGTAATTGTCACAGGGTGAACCCACAACCTCAACCAGTCTATTTAGAACAAATCTCAGGGCTTTGGTAGGCATTGCCAGAAAAGAAGCTCTCTTTCTACTGGACTTGAACCTGAGAAGACATAAGCCTGGAAGAAATGTACCTAAGGCTGCTGGGATCCACGGTATGGAGCTGGGGTAAAATCCCCACCAAGGCGAAGGTAGAGCCAAGACAGGGAGAGAAACTGAACCCTGGGGACACCATTTGAGTCCTGAATCTTTTCAGTGCCTCAAGCAATAAATTCCACTTTTTGCTTAAGTCTTATCATTAGTAATTGAAATGTTCTGATACACCGCTTTACTGTGTCTCAAGTTCGTCTTCTCTCATCTCTCTCTACCATGCTTCAGTTCAGGCTGACAACTCTTCTTTACCAGATGCTCCAGTTATCTACTCCTGCCTTACAAAGACCCTAAATGTAGTGACTTAAAACGACAATGATTTATTATTTTTCCTGTGTTGGCAACCTGGGTGATTGTCCAGATTTACTAGTCAGCTTTACCATAGTGACAAATGCCTCCCTAAATCCAAGTGGTTTGTTAGCAACCAGCGTTCCTCTCTGTGCCGTTATATTTCTGCCATCACGTTGGTGAAGACTCTGCTTCTGCTCCATGCGTTTTCACATTTGGGAACCAAGGCTGCAGGAAGAGCCCCTATTTGAGGCATGTCATCCCTGTGGCAGAATGAAAGAGCAAGAAAGTAGGTGAAAACATACATGATGGCCCTTGAAACTGTGGTGTTTGTTATACCCTTTGACACTCCATTGACTAATTCAAGTCCCTGGCTTTGAGGGCTCCCTATAGCCATCAAGGTGAATTAGGTTGGCACCAAAAACCCTTTATGAGAGGTTAAGTTAGACAAGGAGATATGCACACACAGATAGAAAAAGAGAACCAAAGACACAGATGGAGACAGAGAAAGAGAATTGATATGTATTCACACACACACACCTGCACACACCCTGTGTCTGTACCACTCTTGAGACAACTTCACTTCTATGTGAAAGGTTGAGGGTCAGTCCCATCCTGAGATCTGGGAGCAGTCCTATTCTAGTCAGGGAGATCTGAGGAAGCCACGCTGTAGACAATTAAGTAAGACTTCTATTGAGCCTATTCTGGTTGTAAGCCTTTGTTCCACTAACCAGATCCAGCCTTGTCCCTCATCTATAGAGACACAGTAGCTCTGCTGGTATCTTTGGCACCAACTGCCCGTGTGCTGGAGCTGCTGCCAATTGGTACTTGACCCCTTGCTGTCTTCATACAGCCTTGGTCACAGTCCTCTCAAGGCCAGCTACTGGGTCTGCTCCAAGTACAGCCCCACCCGTGAGTGTCTGGTTCCCACCTCCTCTCTGGCTACCAATCAGGAGCTAAAATAATACTGGTAATATACTAATAATAGCATCTGTCATTCATTGCATATGTCCTACATTCTAGGCACCATTCTAGGTGCTTGACAGATATGATCTCTAATCCTTTTGTAACCCAGAAGTGCAGCTATTCCCAGGTGTGGCTCTGTTTTCATCAGGCACTATTCTTATTGTAGATTTCTATTCTTCAAGTCCCCTGGAACAACCTGTGAGCACCGAAAGCACTTGTGATCCACATGGAATCTTCTGAAGCTTCCCCAAAGGAGTAAAGCAGATTTACGCTGCACACCCCACAGCAGTGGCTTTTCTCCTTCTCCCCGCTCCCTCAAGGCTGAGCCTCCTCAATTTTATGATGAATGTATAATAAGGTAACAGGTAATGGAATATGTGACTAAATATAGCTTGAATAATAAGGTTTATTATCTCTGAGGGTATCATCTTCAGGCTTGGTTAATTCAGAGACACAACAATGTTGTCATCAAGCACCCAACACAGGTGCTCTCTACCTTTCCTCTTTGCCATCTCTAGCCTGTTGGTTTTCATCCTCAGAGTTGCCCCTCATGATCACAAGAAGGCTGCCACAGCTCCAGGAATTATATCTGCACATAACTACACCAAAGGTAGGAAGAGGAGTATTCACCCTCACTTTCTCTTGCCGTATCTGAAAGGAAAATCTTTCCCAGAAACATCTCAGAAGACTTACCTTTAACCTCATCCACTGGGGTTGGGTTACATGCACATGCCCTAATAACGAAAGCTAGTATTAGCATTTTTAGCCTAGAGTTGGAAAACAGGGTTGTGGCAGGCAGGATAAAAGGTGAGGAGAGAATAGCTGTTGGAAGGGGAACTGCCAGACCCAGCCACACAGAGCAGCTTGGTATCCTACTCACTTCTGTGCTCTGCAAAGTAAAATGCCTGACTGTTGACAGGCCAGGCTCTCTGAAGACTAGTTAATAGCCATCTAATGCTACTTAGGAAGGCCTTTTAGAGTCCCATTCCTGCCCCAACCATAGTGGGACTATCAAAGCAGAGGAGAGCAAAACTGCCCTATGAGGACTTCTGGAAATACCATTGCTGCCATCTCACACGCAGCAATTCTGCAGGCTGAAAATTACCCCGTTTTGCGGATGTGGAAACTGAGCAGCAGAGAATTTAAGTGACCCACTCAAACAATACTAAATTGTAGATCAGTATTCAAAGGACTGTCTGGCTCCAATGTCCTCGCTGTCAACGAAAGCAGAACAAAGACCCAAAACAAAGAACCAAAGAAGACAGAATTGGCTTAAAGTTTACCAGAAGGGTAAACTTTTTGGCTCTGTAGTAATTGAAGACCATTACAAGGTTCCAAGGAAGAATGTAATCTCTGTCCATGGCTGTTTTGAAAAGACAAAATAGAACAGTGCTTTCAGCACTTGGCAAAGAACATGGGCGTGTTTTTAAGTATCTGAATGAATGAACACAAGCCATGCTGCTGAGTTCCAGACACCCAACCCTTTAAGTGGGGCCTGGGGAGAGCTTCATTCCACAGCAAACATTTAGTAAGGACCTGGCCCCTGCCCTGAGAAAGGGGGGTCCCAGCCAAGAGCTGGGTAAACAAATATTTTTGCTGCAGTGTGTTAAGTGCTATTATGGAAATATGAAAAGGAGGCTGTGGGAGAGCTGATGGGGCAGAGGGGTGGGAAGGGTGGACATTAGAAAAGCCCCTGACTGAGGTCATCCCTGTGTTCCAGGACAGTGCAGTCACTCATGTTCAAAACAAGGACCCTGAGTCATGAAGAAAGAGCTAAATTGAATTCAGTAGACATCAAACAAGGCAGGGATGGGGGATGTTGTGGAAAGATTTCCTTCCAAAATGGCTTACAGGAAAACATTTTAGCAATTCTAAATGTAAATTTCAGGGATTTGTTTGTTTGTTGTTAAGCTTGGTTTATGAAGCACTTCGCATGGCTTTGTTTATGTTACATCTTCATGCAATTTGTATACATGATCTCATTCAAAGCTTACAATAATACTGTGAGGTAGATAGTTCTATTTTCCCACTTAAAAACTTAAAAAACATTTTTTTAACACCTTCCCTCCCCCACCAACACACACACTTTCTCTTTTAGGTGAAGAAATTAAAGATAAGAGAGGTTAAGCAACTTGTCCAGGGTCTCTCAGTTCCTAATTGGCAGTCAGAATCAGACCCTCCCTGCTATGAGGCCAAGGTGCCTTCTGGAAAACTCATTCTCAGCAAACACATTATTTCCTGGGAGAGGTGGCTATAGGTTAGTACACTGGATTCAAATATAGAACAGGTGTCCTGTGCTTTCTGTCGAAAATCAACAAAAGTGGTCATGAGGGTTGAGTGATCCTTCAGTAGAAAGGAGAGAAACCTTTTTAAAAAATGGATACTGTACAATGTTCTATCCTCATATATATTTCTGTAACAAAGTGTTTATTAAGAAATTCAGTTTTAGGGCCGGCCCGGTGGCGCACTGCTACAGTGCGCCACTTGGGAGCACAGTGGCGCTCCCGCCGAGGGTTCGGATCCCACATACAGACCAGTTCCCACTCACTGGCTGAGCGAGGTGCGGGCGCAACACTGAGGGTTGCGATCCGTTGCCGGTCACGAAAAAAGACAAAAAGGAAAAAAAAAAAGAAATTCAGTTTTAAGGAGAACAGTTTTACCACGCTGAGCATCTGTTCGGACTGTGTTTTTTGTAACTTAGGCTGCAAAATGGAAACGATTGAACAACATTAAATCCAGACTCATACCAGCTCAAAGGGTTACCCATCCCCTGGTTGCTAGTTAGAAATGCAGATTCATGGGCCCCTCCCCAGACCTACTGAATCAGAGTTTGTGTTTTAACAGGACCCCCAGGTGATTCGTGTGCACACTGAGTTGGAGGAGCTTGCTGCTCTAGGTAGATAGATCCCTTTCCCTGGCGTTGTCCCTCCCATTGTGGATAATGTTTTATGAGTCTAAGAAAACCAAACACATAGCAGCAGCAGGTCATGTTGAGGACAGCAAAAGACGAATTTTATATCAAAGCAATTGATGTTTGCTATCTTCTAAACTGGATTTGTTTTAACTTTAAATCTAAAAACTCCTTTTGAGTGGATTTTTAGGGGATCTGTGGTCATACAAGAGGAGGAGAAAATAATGGGGAAAAAAGAGGTCAGAGGGGAAGGAAAAGGAGGGTGTTGGGTTTCCCCCATGGCACAGACCAATCATGTGACATCCTTCATGTAGTATCCCATTTCTGCAGGGGTCAGGTGTGAAGCCCATTACCTGATGTGCCCACTGGGTGGTCGGTATTTTGAACAATGGTCCCTCCTACCTGGAACACTCTGCTATTTTGCAAATGCTTCAATGGCTCTGCTGAAAGCAATGAAACAACAGCTGGTGAATAATCTCATTTTATATTAATAGAGCAGCGCTGACCCATCCAGGTCCCTCAGTACTTTACAAAACAGAACATCTTTTCTTTTGCAGGGTGAGGAAGGGACATCTCAGCCTTACCGCGTTACAGCACCAGTATGGGCGCTGCAGAACAACGGGGAGAAAGCGCCCTTGGACTCTTTCAGGTGAAAATTAAATTAGACTAAAGGGGATGGGAGAGAATATCTGCATAAAATCAGCAGACTTTACCTGTGCAAATAAATTGCCCAAAAGTGAGAAAATTCTTGTCCCGATCTTACCTCTGTCTTTTGTATGTGCAACGCTTTCTGGGAGAGCAAGGTAGAGATGTCAAAGTTAGGTGACAACCCCAAAAGATAAATGTGGGCTATTTTTTTTTTTTTTTTTTTTTTTTTTTTTTTCAGAGGACGTGTGTCACCTGCGGTTGGAGGCCATTTAGATGGGAATGCCTTTTCACAGTCTCTCTTCCTTTGCAGCAGACCCAGTGAGGGACTTCTCAGAGGTGATGACAGAGGCCCTAGGTGTAAGGAACCTGAAAGGCCAAGGGGCTGGATCCCCTTCTCCTGCATCCTCTTCTCCTGCATCCTCATGCTGGACTGTGATGGAAGCAAGAAATAAACCTTTACTTTCTTGAATTTTTCTGAGATCTGGGAGCTATTTGTCAGCCCATCCTGACTCATACAGGAGTTTTACCATTAGGAGAAAGGTATTAGTAGAAATGCCAGACAAATACCAACTAAAAAAACCTAGTATGATTTAAACCATTATTATCTCTTGCCCTTAGCAGAGACTAGAGGCAGGGTCCTGAGGAAATAGCCCTGGTTAGGACTAAAGAGTGCAAACTCAGAGACGACATGGGAAGCTCAGGCTTCCGCTAGGGCCTGCCACGCGGCGCAAGCCCAAGAGGCGCCATTCTCCAGTGCGCCACCGGGCCGGCCCTAAATGTGGGCTATTTTTAATACCAGGGCTAGCTGGTGGTTTACTATTAGTAGAGTCAAATAAAGCAGAATGTGACAACACCACCAGTTAATGAGTGCTTGTGCCTGTGCCAGTAGCATTTTCAATACTGCAGAGAATTGCAGAGGAATCAAGTATAATCTGTGATTTCAAGGAACTTCGTTTTGCTGGGGGATTTATTCAATACAAATGACTAGAAGCAGGGACATAGATATAAACATTAAAGATATATACCTTAGCTAATTATGCTAACATTGACATAAATGGAGAAGGGATGTTAAAATGTTTGATTAAGAGATATTTCTGGAGATTTTGTCAAAACTTTTATTTTTTAATTTCCTGGAGAGAAGTAATGCTTTCTTTAACATTGTTTAACATTTACTAAAGCTGATTTGGGAATTCCTGCCCCAATTGTTTCAGTGCAGAATAGATGAAAGTTGCTGAGAGGGAGCTGGTAGAAGGGAGCTTTTCTACACGCAACCAGAGTCAGGCAGTCACACAGTCTAGAGGACCAGGCACAGAGCCTGGGGTGAGCAATGAGGCCCGACTGGGGAGAAGGGGAGGATGGTGGAAATTTCTCAGAACAGCATGCCTAATCTCTCCCCTTTGTTTGGGTCAAGAACCCTGTGATGGTTAATTCTATATGTTGACTTGGCTGGGCCACAGTGCCCAGATGATGTGGTCAAACATAATTCTGGATGTTTCTGTGAGGGTGTTTTTGGATGAGACTAACATCTAAAAAAGGTGAACTCGAGGGCCGGCCCGGTGGTGCACTGGAGAGCGCGCCGCTTGGGAGTGAGGCGGCGCTCCCGCCAAGGGTTTGGATCCCATGTGGAGACCGGTTCCTGCTCACTGGCTGAGTGTGGTATGGGCACAACACCGAGGGTTGCGATCCCGTTACCGGTCAGTAAAAAAGACAAAAAGAAAAAAAAAAAAAAAGGTGAACTTGAGTTAAGCAGATTGCCCTCCCTAATGTGGGTGGGCCTCATCCAACAAGGTGAAGGCCTGAATAGAACAAAAGACTGACCCCTCCTGAGCAAGAGGGAGTTGTCCTGCCTGATGGCCTTTGGCCTTTGGACGTGCACTGCAGCACCGGCTCTTCCTGGTCTCCAGCCTGCTGGCCCACCCTGCAGATGCCGGACTTGCCGGCCTCCATAATCACGTGAGCCAGTTCCTTAAAATAAACCTCTTTATGTATACACATCCTATATATTCTGTTTCCCTGGGAACCCCGACTAATACAGGCCCCTCTGAGTTTTTAGAATGAATATTTATTGAATGCCTTCTGTCTGCTAAACTATGGACCCTCTTTCTGGAAAATTGCACCCAAACATAAAATTTTACATGTTTTCCAGGGAATCATCAAACCCTTGAAGCACATCCATGGACCCCCTCCGTCCATTTAAAACCCCCTGCACCTCCAGCCAGCGAAGGGGATACAGCTGAGTGACTTCCCCATCCAAACAGTCCTGCCCTAAAAGCAGTTAGCACCAGGTAGGTAGAGTAAGGATTCTACCTGCACGCAGTTATAAAAATACCAGAAAGGCATCTGACCGAAAATTTCCCTCTCCCTCCCCTGTCTGAGGGGCCTGCTCGGAAGCAGAGGCCCGTTCATCTGGCTGGAATGAGGCGCTGTTCCACACACGCCATGGCCCAGGCCAGCTTGTTACTCTCAAACTTCGGTGTCGCCTTTCTTGGCGCTCTGCTGGTCTCCTTGTTCTCACTGATGGACTGTGAGTGAAGAGGACGTGTGTCACCTGCGGTTGGAGGCCATTTAGATGGGAATGCCTTTTCACAGTCTCTCTTCCTTTGCAGCAGACCCAGTGAGGGACTTCTCAGAGGTGATGACAGAGGCCCTAGGTGTAAGGAACCTGAAAGGCCAAGGGGCTGGATCCCCTTCTCCTGCATCCTCTTCTCCTGCATCCTCATGCTGGACTGTGATGGAAGCAAGAAATAAACCTTTACTTTCTTGAATTTTTCTGAGATCTGGGAGCTATTTGTCAGCCCATCCTGACTCATACAGGAGTTTTACCATTAGGAGAAAGGTATTAGTAGAAATGCCAGACAAATACCAACTAAAAAAACCTAGTATGATTTAAACCATTATTATCTCTTGCCCTTAGCAGAGACTAGAGGCAGGGTCCTGAGGAAATAGCCCTGGTTAGGACTAAAGAGTGCAAACTCAGAGACGACATGGGAAGCTCAGGCTTCCGCTAGGGCCTGCCACGCGGCGCAAGCCCAAGAGGCGCCATTCACACAGATTCTGCAGTTCCCTGGAGTTGTACAGTGCACAGCCTGCCCATCTGTACAGAGTAGCCCTGCTCCTGGGAGTGGCAAAGCAGTACAAAAGAGGCAGGAAGTATTGAGAGAGGGAGGAGGAGGGTGTTGCAGAAGCACTCCGTGCCCCTCTCCTGGTTTCATCTTCCAGCCAAACACTGGTCCTGGTCATTGCTGAGATACCTGAAGTCTACCAACACCTCCGGTAATCAGATTCCAGGACAAACCCCAACCATTTAGCTCTTTTGTCCTTTTTTTTTTTTTTTTTTTTTTTTTTTTTTTTTTGTCCGCCAACCGCCCCCACCCCCCCCTTTCCCCCCCTCACCGGACCGGGGCCCGCAACGGGCAC